>NC_080164.1:137500-317500 GCF_950295315.1 Erinaceus europaeus | reverse complement strand
GAGCTCCCCTTGCCTGGTGTGACCCGGGACCAGCCCAGCCTGGCTTCCCCAGCTGTAGACCAGCCATCACCACAACCCTTCCTCTGCTGCTGAGGACAGGAAGGGGGGAGTAAGTAGGGCCAGGAGAGTGAGGAGGGCGGGGTAAGTGAGGAGGGCAAGGGTGAGTGAGGTGGTTGTGTGCATGAGAGTTGGTGGGGGTGTGTGAGGTGGGTGTGGAGGTGTGTGAGGTGAGGTGGGTGTGTGAGGTGGGTGTGTGAGGTGTGTGTGTGTGTGTGTGGTGGGTGTGGGTGTGTGAGGTGGGTGTGGGTGTGTGTGGTGGGTGTGGGTGTGTGAGGTGGGTGTGGGTGTGTGAGGTGGGTGTGTGAGGTAGGTGTGGGTGTGTGAGGTGGGTGTGGGTGTGTGTGGTGGGTGTGGGAGTGTGAGGTGGGTGTGTGTGTGTGGTGGGTGTGTGAGGTGTGTGTGTGGTGGGTGTGTGAGGTGTGTGTGTGGTGGGTGTGGGTGTGTGAGGTGGGTGTGTGAGGTTGTGGGTGTGTGAGGTGGGTGTGGGTGTGTGAGGTTGTGTGTGTGGGTGTGTGTGGTGGGTGTGTGTGTGTGAGGTGGGTGTGGATGTGTGAGGTGGGTGTGTGAGGTTGTCGGTGTGTGAGGTGGGTGTGGGTGTGTGAGGTGGGTGTGTGAGGTTGTTGTGGGTGTGTGAGGTGTGTGTGGGTGTGTGTGGTGTGTGTGGGTGTGTGAGATTTTTGTGGGTGTGTGAGGTGGGTGTGTGAGGTTGTTGTGGGTGTGTGAGGTGGGTGTGGGTATATGAGGTAGGTGTGTGAGGTGGTTGTGGGTGTGTGAGGTGAGTGTGGATGTGTGAGGTGGGTGTGTGAGGTTGTGGGTATGTGAGGTGGGTGTGGGTGTGTGAGGTGGGTGTGGGTATGTGAGGTGGGTGTGTGAGGTTGTGGGTGTGTGAGGTGGGTGTGGGTGTGTGAGGTGGGTGTGGGTGTGTGAGGTGTGTGTGAGGTGGGTGTGGGTGTGTGAGGTGGGTGTGTGAGGTTGTTGTGGGTGTGTGAGGTGGGTGTGTGAGGTTGTTGTGGGTGTGTGAGGTGGGTGTGGGTGTGTGAGGTGGGTGTGGGTGTATGAGGTGGGAGTGGGTGTGTGAGGTGGGTGTGGGTGTGTGAGGTGGGTGTGGGTGTATGAGGTGGGAGTGGGTGTGTGAGGTGGGTGTGGGTGTGTGAGGTGTGTGTGAGTTGGGTGTGGGTGTGTGAGGTGGGTTTGGGTGTGTGTGGTGGGTGTGGGTGTGTGAGGTGGGTGTGGGTGTGTGAGGTGGGTGTGGGTGTATGAGGTGGGAGTGGGTGTGTGAGGTGGTTGTGGGCATGTGAGGTGGGTGTGTGAGGTAGGTGTGGGTGTGTGTGGTGGGTGTGGGTGTGTGTGGTGGGTGTGGGTGTGTGAGGTGGTTGTGGGCATTTGAGGTGGGTGTGTGAGGTAGGTGTGGGTGTGTGAAGTGGGTGTGGGTGTGTGAGGTGGGTGTGGGTGTGTGTGGTAGGTGTGGGTGTTGAGGTGGGTGTGGGTGTTTGTGGTGGGTGTGGGTGTGTGAGGTGGGTTAGGGTGTGTGAGGTGGTTGTGGGTGAGTGAGATGGGTGTTTGAGGTGGTTGTGGGTGTGTGAGGTGGGTGTGGGTGTGTGAGGTGAGTGTGGGTTTGTGTGGTAGGTGTGGGTGTGTGTGGTAGGTGTGGGTGTGTGAGTTAGGTGTGGGTGTGTGAGGTGGGTGTGGGTGTGTGAGTTAGGTGTGGGTGTTTGTGGTGGGTTAGGGTGTGTGAGGTGGGTGAGGGTGTGTGAGGCGGGTGTGGGTGTGTGAGGTGAGTGTGGGTGTGTGAGGTGGGTGTGGGTGTGTGTGGTAGGTGTGGGTGTGTGGTAGGTGTGGGTGTGTGATGTAGGTGTGGGTGTTTGTGGTGGGTGAGGGTTTGTGAGGTGGGTGAGGGTGTGTGAGGTGGGTGTGGCTGTGTGGTGGGTTTGGGTGTGTGAGGTGGTTGTTTGAGGTGGTTGTGGGTGTGTGAGGTGGGTGAGGGTGTGTGATGTGGGTGTAGGTGTGTGAGTTGGGTGTGGGTGTTTGAGGTGGTTTGGGTGTGTGAGGTGGATATGTGAGGTGGGTGTGGGTATGTGAAGTGGGTGTGAGTGTGTCTGGTAGGTGTGGGTGTTTGAGGTGTGTGTGGGTGTGTGAGGTTTTTGTGGGTGTGTGAGGTGGGTGTGGGTGTTTGTGGTGGGTGTGGGTGTGTGAGGTAGGTGAGGGTATGTGAGGTGTGTGAGGGTGTGTGAGGTGTGTGAGGGTGTGTGAGGTGGGTGAGGGTGTGTGAGGTGGGTGTGCGTGTATGAGGTTGTTGTGGGCATGTGAGGTGGATGTGTGAGGTGGTTGTGGGTGTGTGAGGGTGAGGGTTTTGAGGTGTGTGTGTGGTGGGTGTGGGTGTGTGAGGTGGGTGTGGACATGTGTGAGGTGGTTGGGGGTGTGTGATATGGGTGAGGGTGCACAGGTGGGTGTGGGTTTGTGAGGTAGGTGTGGGTGTGTGAGGTGGGTATGGATTTGTGTGAGGTGGGTGTGAGTATGTGAGGTGGGTGTGGGTTTGTGAGGTGGGTGTGGGTGTTAAGGTGGGTGTGTGAGGTAGTTGTGGGTGTGTGAGGTGGGTGTGGGTGTGTGAGGTGGTTGTGGGTGTGTGAGGTGAGTGTGGATGTGTGAGGTTGTGGGTGTGTGAGGTTGTGGGTGTGTGAGGTGGTAGTCTGAGATGGGTGTGGGTGTGTGAGGTGGGTGTGTAAGGTGGGTGAGGGTGTGTGAGGTTGGTGTGGGTGTGTGAGGTAGGTGTGGGTGTGTGAGGTGGGTGAGGGTGTGTGAGGTGGGTGTGTGAGGTGGTGTGTGAGGTGGGTATGGCTGCGTGAGGTGGGTGGGTGCACATGTGGGTGTGTGGTGGTTGTGGGTGTGTGAAGTGGGTGTGGGTGCTTGAGGTTGGTGTGGGTGTGTGAGGTGGTTGTGGGTGTGTGAGGTGGTTGTGGGTGCGTAAGGTGGGTGTGGGTTTGTGAGGTGGTGAGGTGTGTGTGTGTGTTGGGTATGTAAGGTATGTGTGGGTGTGTGAGGTGGGTGTGGGTGTGTGAGGTGGGTGTGGGTGTTTGAGCTGGGTGTGGGTGTGTGAGGTGGGTGAGGGTGTGTGAGGTGGGTGAGGGTGTGTGAGGTGGGTGTGGGTGTATGAGGTGGTTGTGGGTTTGTGAGGTGGTGTGTGAGGTGGGTGTGGGTGTGTGAGGTGGTAGTCTGAGGTTGGTGTAGGTGTGTGAGGTGGGTGGGTGCACAGGTGGGTGAGGGTGTGTGAGGTGTATGTGTGAGGTGGGTGTGTTTGGTGGTTGTGGGTGTGTGTGGTAGTTGTGGGTGTGTGAGGTGTTTGTGGGTGCATGAGGTAGGTGTGGGTGTGTGAGGTGGGTGTGGGTGTGTGAGGTGGTTGTGGGTGCATGAGGTGGGTGTGGGTATGTGAGCTGGTTGGGTGTTGCCCTGCTCTCTGCACAGGGTAGAGTAGGCCCAGAACCCCAGGAGGAGACAGGATTCTATTCCAGCAAAGTTGCTGGGTAATTGTGCGATGCAGTCACATCTGCCATGTTGTCCCCTCAGGCTACTGCTAGTTCCCATGAGAGTTGGGACATTCTCGGAGTGCCTGTTCAGCCATGTTGTGCCCTCAGGGCATTGTCTATTTCCCTGCGATATTTGGAGTGCTTTGGTCACTCCTCCCCCTTCCCATTCTCAGGAGAGTTATTATCCTACCCTGGAGTGCTATGGTTACTCCTCCCCCTTCCCATTCTCGCGAAAGCTGCTCCTATAAAAGCCCTTCTTCCGCACCTCGCTCTCTTGCCAGTGCTTCACTCCGATGTTCAGACGCAGGAAAGGTTACTGCGTGAGGCGGCCATTTTCGCTACCTCCACGTGGCTCAACCTGCCTCTCTAGCACCCAACTCTGAGGTGCCAGCGCAAATAAAGATTTGTGTTTCCTCTTCGCTCCGGACCCCCTCTATCTCTTCTCCGTGGCCCGTGCACAACAACACAAAGTGAAGATGGCCACAGCTCATCTTTAGACGCCAGTGAACATGTGGCTGTGGGTCAGGTACAGGAGGCTGCACAACCTCAAGGGGTGGCCGGGCCCTTCCCTGCTGCAAGGCCCTGTCAGTCAGACTGGCTCCTGCGTCACAGAGGGCCAGGAGGCTCATGAAGCCAAAGGGTGTGCAGAAACACCATGGTCGCATGAGAGAGATCCCTGGCCAGAACCCAGCACCTGACTATTGCATCACCACCTGGGGCCTGTCAACTTTCACCACCTGGGGCCTGTCAGCCATCACCACCTGGGGCCTGTCAGCCTTCACCACCTGGGGCCTGTCAGCCATCACCACCTGGGGCCTGTCAGCTTTTACCACCTGGGGCCTGTCAGCCATCACCACCTGGGGCCTGTCAGCCATCACCACCTGGGGCCTGTCAGCCTTTACCACCTTGGGCCTGTCAGCCATCACCACCTGGGGCCTGTCAGCCTTCACCACCTGGGGCCTGTCAGCCTTCACCACCTGGAGCCTGTCAGCCATCACCACCTGGGGCCTGTCAGCCTTCACCACCTGGGGCCTGTCAGCTTTTACCACCTGGGGCCTGTCAGCCTTCACCACCTGGGGCCTGTCAGCTTTTACCACCTGTGCTCTGCCCACAGTAGCACAGGCCAGGGGACAGCTCTACCTAAGGAGCACAGGCAAGGGGACAGCTCTGCCCACAGGAACACAGGCCAGGGGACAGCTCTGCCCACAGGAACACAGGCCAGGGGACAGCTCTGCCCACAGGAGCACAGGGCTGGGGACAGCTCTGCCCACAGGAGCACAGGCCAGGGGACAGCTCTGCCCACAGGAGCACAGGCCAGGGGACAGCTCTGCCCACAGGTGTTGGTATGCTTCTTAACCCCCTGCTTAAGACTGCATTCTATTTACATAACTACTGTATTCTATTTACATAACCACTGCAGGGCATTGGTTCAATCCCCACTGGTTCATGATATGTTTTTGCTCTGCCCCCTCTCCTTGTCACACTCTGATTTTTACCAGTCACTTTTCTCTCCACCCTGTCTATGTCACATCCTGTTCACACCCTACTTGGGAAGTATATATAAAGACAACATTGTTCGTTTTAGTTTAAGTTTAGCTTAGTTCAGCTGAGATTGTGCTGCTTCCTGCATGAATAAAGAGATACTGCGTACAACCCAGCCATGAGTCCCGGGTCATCTGTTACCCACCCGTGAAGCCAGCCCGGCGAAAACAACACACAGGAGCACAGGCCAGGGGACAGCTCTGCCCATAGGAGCGCAGACCAGGGGACAGCTCTGCCCACAGGAGCACAGGCCAGGGGACAGCTCGGCCCACAGGAGCACAGGGCTGGGGACAGCTCTGCCCACAGGCACACAGGCCAGGGAACAGCTCTGCCCACAGGAGCACAGGCCAGGGGACAGTTCTGCCTAAGGAGCATAGGCCAGGGGACAGCTCTGCCCACAGGAGCACAGGCCAGGAGACAGCTCTGCCCACAGGAGCACAGGCCAGGGGACAGCTCTGCCCACAGGATCACAGGCCAGGGGACAGCTCTGCCCACAGGAGCACAGGCCAGGGGACAGCTCTGCCCACAGGAGCACAGGCCAGGGGACAGTTCTGCCTAAGGAGCATAGGCCAGGGGACAGCTCTGCCTACAGGAGCACAGACCAGGGGACAGCTCTGCCCACAGGAGCACAGGGCTGGGGACAGCTCTGCCCACAGGAGCACAGGGCTGGGGACAGCTCTACCCACAGGAGCACAGGCCAGGGGCAGCTCTGCCCACAGGAGCACAGGGCTGGGGACAGCTCTGCCCACAGGTGCACAGGCCAGGGGACAGCACTGCCCACAGGAGCACAGGCCAGGGGACAGCTCTGCCCACAGGAGCACAGGGCTGGGGACAGCTCTGCCCACAGGAGCACAGGTCTGGGGACAGCTCTGCCCACAGGAGCACAGGCCAGGGGACAGCTCTGCCCACAGGAGCACAGGGCTGGGGACAGCTCTGCCCACAGGAGCACAGGGCTGGGGACAGCTCTGCCTACAGGAGCACAGGCCAGGGGACAGCTCTGCCCACAGGAGCACAGGGCTGGGGACAGCTCTGCCCACAGGAGCACAGGGCTGGGGACAGCTCTGCCCACAGGAGCACAGGGCTGGGGACAGCTCTGCCCACAGGAGCACAGGCCAGGGGACAGCTCTGCCCACAGGAGCACAGGGCTGGGGACAGCTCTGCCCACAGGAGCACAGGGCTGGAGACAGCTCTGCCCACAGGAGTACAGGCCAGGGGACAGCTCTGCCCACAGGAGCACAGGCCAGGGGACAGCTCTGCCCACAGGAGCACAGGGCTGGGGACAGCTCTACCCACAAGAGCACAGGCCAGGGGACAGCTCTGCCCACAGGAGCACAGGGCTGGGGACAGCTCTGCCCACAGGTGCACAGGCCAGGGGACAGCTCTGCCCACAGGAGCACAGACCAGGGGACAGCTCTGCCCACAGGAGCACAGTGCTGGGGACAGCTTTGCCCACAGGAGCACAGGCCAGGGGACAGCTCTGCCCACAGGAGCACAGGGCTGGGGACAGCTCTGCCCACAGGAGCACAGGGCTGGGGACAGCTCTGCCTACAGGAGCACAGGCCAGGGGACAGCTCTGCCCACAGGAGCATAGGGCTGGGGACAGCTCTGCCCACAGGAGCACAGGGCTGGAGACAGCTCTGCCCACAGGAGCACAGGGCTGGAGACAGCTCTGCCCACAGGAGTACAGGCCAGGGGACAGCTCTGCCCACAGGAGCACAGGCCAGGGGACAGCTCTGCCCACAGGAGCACAGGGCTGGGGACAGCTCTACCCACAAGAGCACAGGCCAGGGGACAGCTCTGCCCACAGGAGCACAGGGCTGGGGACAGCTCTGCCCACAGGTGCACAGGCCAGGGGACAGCTCTGCCCACAGGAGCACAGGGCTGGGGACAGTTCTGCCCACAGGAGCACAGTGCTGGGGACAGCTCTGCCCACAGGAGCACAGGCCAGGGGACAGCTCTGCCCACAGGAGCACAGGGCTGGGGACAGCTCTGCCCACAGGAGCACAGTGCTGGGGACAGCTCTGCCCACAGGAGTACAGGCCAGGGGACAGCTCTGCCCACAGGAGCACAGGCCAGGGGACAGCTCTGCCCACAGGAGCACAGGGCTGGGGACAGCTCTGCCCACAGGTGCACAGGCCAGGGGACAGCTCTGCCCACAGGAGCACAGGGCTGGGGACAGCTCTGCCCACAGGAGCACAGGGCTGGGGACAGCTCTGCCCACAGGAGTACAGGCCAGGGGACAGCTCTGCCCACAGGAGCACAGGGCTGGGGACAGCTCTGCCCACAGGAGCACAGGGCTGGGGACAGCTCTGCCTACAGGAGCACAGGCCAGGGGACAGCTCTGCCCACAGGAGCACAGGGCTGGGGACAGCTCTGCCCACAGGAGCACAGGGCTGGGGACAGCTCTGCCCACAGGAGCACAGGCCAGGGGACAGCTCTGCCCACAGGAGCACAGGCCAGGGGACAGCTCTGCCCACAGGAGCACAGGGCTGGGGACAGCTCTGCCCACAGAAGCACAGGCCAGGGGACAGCTCTGCCCATAGGAGCATAGGGCTGGGGACAGCTCTGCCCACAGGAGCACAGGCCAGGGAAGAGCTCCCAGTAATATTTATTTTATTTATTTTTTTTCATTTGAAAGGGCAGAGAGAAATTGAGAGGGAAGGGGAGGAGAGAGAAAGAGAGAGACCTGGAGCATCCCTGGGAGGCTCCTCAGGTAGACCCTTGCCTGGTGTCCTCTGGGCCCCTCCCAATTCAGAGGGCACCTTTCTTGGTGACATGCCCTGTGCTCTGGTGGACAGGAGTAAGGATCCTGGTTTGAGCCCCCGGCTCCCCACCTGCAGGGCAGTCACTTCACAAGTGGTGCTCACAAGTGAAGCAGGTCTCCAGGTGTCTGTCATTCTCTCCCCCTCTCTGTCTTCCCCTCCTCTTTCTATTTCTCTCTGTCCTATCCAACAACAATGACATCAATAAAAACTAAAACAATAAAACAAGGGCAACAAAAGGGAATAAATAAATAAAAATATCTTTACCGGATAGTCAGAAATTGAAAGTGGAGGGGAAGATAGATAGGAGAGAGAGGCAGAGAGACATCCGCAGCCCTGCTTCACCATCGTGAAGCTTTCCCTGTGCAGGTGGGGGCTGGGGCTTGAACCTGGGTCCTTGCACATTATAACTGTTGTGCCCAGAAGTTAGAGTCCTGATCTCACGCAAAGAAGACCAGAATCACATGCAATAGCAAGGGCCTTTATTGGGAAGCTTAAGCTTCGGCCACCGATACCCTTTCAAGCAAAGGGAGAGTCTGTGACCCCGATCACTTCTCGTCCCACCTTTTTATAGTTGTCACAGGGTGGTCACAGGTGGAAACATCCACACGAAACAAGGAACAGTTGGCCTTGAGCCAACAGCTGCTCTCAATATTTGGGGCCCCCCTCCAACCCCACAATAACATGTGTGACCAGCCAGATGTGCCTCCACCTGGCCCCACAACTCTGCTTCTCTCCCACAGCACCTTGGAAAGTGACTGCTTTGTAATGGTTGGTCTTAAAATTTTAACACATGTATTTAACTCAATTTCTGAGTTTAGCAGCCTTTTCGCCCCTTCCCAAACACTTCTGTATAAAATGCGAACATTTTAGACACGTTCATGACAATCACTGAGCTGCCTGAGCCTGGTGTTTGGCCCCGTATCCCCAGTCTCATTTTTTTCCCTTCTTTTTTAAAAATCCCAGATGAGTAACTTGAATTTCATTTCTAGAGGTCTATAAATATCTTGCTTTCCCACCCTCTGCCCCACCACTTGTCTCACAGGGTGGCATCACTAGGTTTGCAGGTCTGTTTCCACAGTGACTTTTTAAAAAAAAATTACCTTTATTTATTGGATAGAGACAGCCAGAAACCAAGAGGACAGGGGGAGGTAGAGAGGGAGAGAAACAGAGAGACACCTGCAGACTTGATTCACTGCTTGCAGAGCTTCCCCCCTAGGTGGGACCAGGGGCTCCAACACAGGTCCCCATGTGCTGCAACATGTGCACTCAGCAAGGTGTGCCGCCGCCCGGCCCTCCACGGTGGCTTTTTCTCAGTGCTTGGATATGGGGCTGCACCACATTCTGGGTCTCGCGACTCCACCACATTCTGGGTCCAGTGGCTCCACCTCATTCTGGGTCCCGTGGCTGATCCACATTCTGGGTCCCGTGGCTGATCCACATTCTGGGTCTCGTGGCTGATCCACATTCTGGGTCCTGTGGCTGATCCACATTCTGGGTTGCGCCGCCCCGTCACGACCACCAGAGAGACTGACAAAGTCGTCTCCTCTGGACCTGCATTCAGACTTCAAAGAAGCTGGGCAGAAGGACGGGAATGGGTCGACGCATTCTCCCCCCGTTATTGCTACAAACAATTATACTGTCACAATTGATTAATAATGCTTTGGCAGTGCCTGGTGGGAATGGAGAGTCAGAAGTACCCCCTCTCCCTTACACAGGAGCATATTTGAAAGTTACATTATTGAAAGTGGAGAAGGTGGGTCAGCATAGACGGACAAAACAAGTCATGTTATGACTTGCCCCTCATAGAAACAATACAGAGATTGAGGCCTCCCAGGTACAAGTTGACATATTGAAACAAAGAAAGATTAATAGTTAAACTGTACCAGACCTAGATGAGCAGTGGTCCACGACTAGGCAAAGATCTGTATGCCCCCATAGAAGATTAATGGTAGAGATAGCCCTCAGCAAAAGTCTAAAACAATTCTGGGTATGACCTCCCCTGGGAACAAAACGATACAAAGTATTGTACCCATTCTTTACAGTTATGGGGGAATAACATGTAGCCTGCCAAAGTCACAAGACTATTGTTACTTCTTTATGAGCTGGTTGCTTAGACAACCTGAATGTAACCTAAAAAAAGTATAAAAGCTAATGCAGTTTCACTATTAAAACGAGTCCAGATTCACCCTCCAATAGAGTGTGGTGTCTATCTGTTCTCCCTCGCCGACTCCTGACCCACCTGGGAGGTTGCCTTCAAGACCCCTGACCCTCCTGCTGCGTGTCCACTGAGTGGTCCGCGGCACTGGGTTCCATGGCCGATCCACATTCTGGGTCCTGTGGCTGATCCACATTCTGGGTCTCGTGGCTATCATTCACAGGAGCTCTGAGGGCTCTGGCTTCTGGAGCTTGTCTGCCAGCTGCTGTTTCAGGCCGTTGAGGCTGCTCTGAAGGGCTCTCCGGGGCCCTCTGCACACCAGGAGGAAACCCTTCCCTGGAGGATCCCGCTTCCCTGTGTCACCGTGCTCCCTCACCCTCACATCTGAGGTGGGTCTTTTCTTCTCTGGATCTCCAGGCTGGATCCTCTCTGTCACTGTGCACTTGCTTGTCTTGAGGGAGGCAACAGTGATGCCAGGGCTGTGGGCATGCTGCATGACTCTGACCCACAGCAGACTCCCAACAATTTCCCCTGGAGAAGAAACAAATAAACAGGGCTCGGCAGACAACACAGTGGTTCTGCAAAGGCCCTTCTGCCTAAGCTCCCTGGCCCCAGGTTCAATCCCCAGCTCCACCACCAGCTAGAGCTGAGCAGGGCTCTTGGTTCTCTGTCTCAGTTTCTCTTTATATTTTATCTCAGTCTTATTAAGAATATAATAAAGGGGGCCGGGCGGTGGCACAGCAGGTTAAGCGCAGGTGGCACAAAGCACAAGGACCAGCAGAAGGATCCCTGTTCGAGCCCCTGGCTTTCCACCTGCAGGGGAGTCGCTTCACAGGTGGTGAAGCAGGTCTGTCTCTTTCCCTCTCTGTCTTCCCCTCCTCTCTCCATTTCTCTCTGTCCTATACAACAACGACAGCAATAACAACAATAACTACAATGATAAACAAGAAAGACAACAAAAGAGAAATAAATAAAACATTTCTTTAAAAAAAGAATAAAATAAAAAAAGGAAGAAAGTTCCCATCTGTGGGGGCAGGGGAAGCATAGGGTAAAAGACTCCTGCCTGAGGTTCATGGGTCCAGGCTCAGCCCCAGAGCTGATAGTTGATCTGGGCTCTCACTCTGTGTCAATCTCTCTCTCTCTCTCTCTCTCTCTCTCTCTCTCTCTCTCTCTCCATAAACCACTTTCATTAGAAAAAGAGATACATATTTTTTCTGACTTTTAAAAAAATATTTATTTTCCCTTTTGTTGCCCTTGTTGTTTTTCATTGTTGCAGTTCTGTTGTTGTTATCGATGTTGTCGTTGTTGGATAGGACAGAGAAATGGAGAGAGGAGAGGAAAACAGAGAGGGGGAGTCTGTGAAACGACTCCCCTGCAGGTGGGGAGCCTGGGGCTTGAACCGGGACCCTTACACCGGTCCTTGCACTTTGTGCCACCCGCGCTTAACCCACAGTGCTACCGCCCAACTCCCGATACATATTTTTAAAAAAGAAAAAAGCTATGCTCCCATCTCTCTCTCTCAAACTGAATGGATGAATGGATGGGTGGAGGAAGTCCCCCAGGCCACAGATTTTAGCTGGGACCCCAGACAGGCCTTTGTCACGTGCCTGTGACGCTGGCAGCAGCTACAGGACCAGGCCAAAGGGCTCATCTCAGCATGGCCGGCTCGGGCTATGGCCTCTGTGCTGAGAGCTGAATTGTGGGGCCACACAACTGCATGTCTTCTGAGCAGTGACACCCCATTTCTGCTGGCATGCCTCTGCTGGTGTCTGGGCTTCAAGTCTGCCGGTCAAGTCAAGGAAGAGGATGGGGTCTGCCAGGGTCCCCTCTTGTCCTAACCTGCTGCAGGAGCTGGTGATGGCCGGACCTGGCTCCTGGGCTCTCCCAGCTGAAACGCCCATCCCAGTTCAAGGGGGCTGAGGGGCCTGGCACAGGCCTGGTCCCTCTGCCTTCCCGGATGCCAGGTGTGTCCACGTCAGACCCGCTTCCCACCCTGTGGCGGCCAGGTGAGCAGAGGATTCTACAGTCCCACCCCAGGCTTGCCTGGCCACCCTGCGCTGAGTCACACGCTGCCCAGAACACACACTAAGAGTGTGTCACCATTTCCCAGGGTAGGATGAGCTCCTGGTTATCAGCCCAGGCTGGAGATGAGTAGTTAACATGTACTCCGGCCTGAATGCTATTATCAAGATCTGCCATTTGGCTGAAGAAAAAGCAGAGACACACTAATTCCAGCCTCTGCCTGAGTGCTACCTGCTGCTAGGGGGCGAACCCTGTGTGTCAGCATGTGCAGCTCTCCACAAGAATGGAGATCTTCCTCTTTCCTTCTTTCTTTCTTTCTTTCTTTCTTTCTTTCTTTCTTTCTTTCTTTCTTTCTTTTCTTTTCTTTTTCTCTCTTTTTTTTTTTTTTTACCTCTAGGGTTATCTCTGGGGCTTAGTGCTGGCACTATGAGTCCACTGCTCCTCAAGGCAATTTTATTTCATTTTTATTGGACAGGACAGAGAGAAATGGAGAGTGGAGGGGAGGACAGAGAGAGGGGGAGAGAAAGAGACATGTGCTGACCTGCTTCACCACTTGTGAAACTGCCTCCCTACAGGTGGGGAGCTGGGGACTCAAAGTGGGAATCTCACGGGTCCTTGTGAGTCACACTATGTGCACTTAGCCAGGTGCACTACTGGCTGGCACCCTATTTTATTTATTTAATGAGAGACACACTGAGAAAGATACACACACACACACACACACACACACACACACACACACACACACACACACACACACGTCAGAGCCCTGCACAGCTCTGGCTGGTAGTGGTGCTCGGGATTGAACCGTAGACCTAGAGGCCTCAGGCATGAAAGGTGTTTGCATAAATATTATGTTGTCTCTCCAGCCCCCAATTTACATATTGATTTTAAAAAGTTTGTGATATTCTTCCTTCCTTCCTTGGGGGATTAATGTTTTACATTCGACAATAAATACAATAGATTGTACATGCATAACATTTCCCAGTTTCCCACATAAAAATACAACCCCCACTAGGTCCTCTGTCATCCTTCTCCAGGACCTGCCCCCCCCCCCCAAGAGTCTTTTATTTGGTGCAACACACCAACTCCAGTCCAGGGGTGATACACTTTTCAATCAGTTGTTTCTGTAGGTAGGAGTCTCACACAGCCTAGGAACAGCCCGGGCTTGAGTATCAGAGGCCAGAGAAAGCACTTGCTGAGACGTTCAGGCACCAGACTGATGGCATTGTGGGTAGGGCCTTGGGGTCAGGGACAAGGGTGGGGCCCTCGTGAATGGGACTTCTTGCGGGAGTCTACAGAGCACGCCCTCGTCCCCACTGCCGCGCAGAAGCAGAAGAAGAGCATCTTTAAGCAGGAAAGAGTTCTTGGACTTCTCAGCCCCTAGAACTCTGAGGAATGGGTTTGTTGTTGTTTATAAACTTCTTAAGCCAGGGCATTGTGACTAACAGCTCAAGTGAACTGAGGCAACCCACTCAGTGCAGAAAGGAACCGGGGCAAATGGCAAGAAGGTGGTTTGCAGTACAGTGTGTGCAGATGGGGAAATTGCTGCTTGTCTTAGCTGCTACCAATTAAACACGTTTCGTGCCTTGGGGAATGGTAATTAATCAAAATCCACTGTACTCTTCCCATCCACAAAGTGGCATGTCTTTGGAGTCCCAGGGGCCTCCTAGTGAATTATGTATATGTAGTGGAATGCTGTGGCTTTATTTTGGTGTGCTAACATATACTTCTGTCAAACTTAAGTCTTTTTATAAAAATATTTATTATTTATTTTTAGTTTCTTTTTATTACCTTCTTTATTGGATAGAGAGTCAGAAATCGAGGGGGCCGTGTGGTGGTGCACCTGGTTGAGCACACAATTTACAGTGCACAAAGATCTGGGTTTGAGTCCCTGGTCCCCAAGTGCAGGGGGAAATCTTCATGAGTGGTGAAGCAGGGCTGCAGGTGTCTCTGTCTCTCTCCCTCTCTAGCATCCTCTTCCTTTCAATTTCTGGCTGTCTCTATCCAATATATAAATAAATATAATAAAAAAATTTAATAAAGAGAGGAAAGATAGAGAGGGAGAGAGACAGAGAGACTCCTGAAACACTGCTTCACCACTTGCAAAGCTTTCCCCCTGCAGGTGGGGACTGGGTGCTTGAACTCAGGTCCTTGCACACTGTAACATGTGCGTTCAACCAGGTTTGTCATCACCTGGCCCCTATTTATCTATTTATTTATTTTTAACTGGATAGGATGGAAAGAAATTGAGAGGAGAAAGGGAGGTAGAGATAAAGAGAGCTACCTGTAGCCCTGCTTTACTGCTCAGGAAGCCCCTTCACTGGACCCCTATGTGTGAGGCCCGAGGCCTGAACCTGGGTTCTCGTGCGTGGTGCCAACATGGAGTTCCAGGGCCTGGGCTCCACTTTGAAGACTTTCCAAGTCTGTTTCCTACCAGTCAGAACATAGCAGTGAAAGTGTGTGCTTCTGGCTACTGTGAGGCCAAGGGAAATGGGGCCTATGAGTTGGCCAGTGTGGATATGCTTGGAGAATGCCCAGTTAAGATCCACCTCCAACCTTGTTTAGCAGAATCAGGTGGCCTCTGGCTTTGCACAACCCCAGACATGCCCAGGATGGGCACATGCAGGGTCTTCGCTGGGAGAGAGGTCCAGAGCAGTGGTGGTGGTGCCGATGGTGATGTCTTAAATCTGTGAGACCTGCTTTAAAAAGCTCGTTGGGAAAATGAAACGAGATCTGAGGTGTGTTTAGTGAAACTGTCCGGTGGTGCTGAAGTGAGGGCACACCACCTTGCAGGAGCTCTGAGGGCACCGACTTCCTTACTGAGAGATGGGATTTGGGATCACAGCTGGGTGCTGGGGGCTGTCCTCTGGGATCAGCTCTTGTTTCCCGTGTTCCCTGGACCTGCCCTGCCCTTCCTGTTAAGTCCATTGATTTCACATCTGCCCTCCCTTCTGCTACTTCCCAAATCCAGTTTCCCTGACTCTGACATAATTCTTGATTTTCTTGATTCCACAAAATATGTGCAAGTGTTTCAGAACAAGGCCGCTAAAACCATGACTTATTAAAAGAATAAGTGGGGGGGGCAGTATCTGCCCCCCCATTCTGAGAGTTCGCCATGCCTTTTCCCAACAATGAACTGATGGAAAGCACAATTGTCCTGGCAAATTAAACTTTACTGGACACAAAAACATGTTAGGGAAAGAGAGAGGTAGAGAAAAAGGAGAAAGAAAGGAGGCTCACTTACAGGCTTGATGGTAGTTGAGAAAAAGATAGAGGGCCCCAAAGGTTGACCCCCTTTAGAGCCAAAGGCCCTACCTCCAACAGCAACCACTTCCGTTCTGGGTGGTGCCTTGGCTTCCTCAACATACCGACCATAGGAGCACAGGAAGCTGTCTAGCCTTTCCCCTTTGTCAGCTCTTTGTCTCCAGGTCCTATCCCTCCAGGTGGATAAAATCAAATCATTGTGTGTTAAAAGCCCCATAGGAGGGGGTCTCTTTGAGGGGATGGCGCACACTCCAGGGCCACAATTGTGAGGAGGGTCTACACTCCAGGGCCATGATGAATCACTTATTTTGCTTTGATTTTCAGAGTTTGTTTTGTAAAGGTCTATTTTTTTTAAAAAAATTCTATATTGGGGGATTAATGATTTACAGTTGGCAGTAAAAGACAATACCTTGTACATGTTAACATTTTCACACAATGATTTAACCCCCACTAGATGCTCCTCTGCCAGCATGTTCTAGGACCTGAGCCCTCCCCTCCCCAGCCCAGAGCCTTTCACTTTGGTGCAGTGCACCAAAGGGGCCAGTTTTGAAGTTGTGGAATGTTTATACCAGATCTATCGAACAGGTATATTCAAAGAGGTCTGACATCTGAACCAAGTTTCTCTTCCTGACTCTTTTCCTTCCCATAAATAAATCTTCTGCTGTGACTTCCAGAGGCGGGGCTACAGAGCAGCAGCAGCTGTGTTTCTCTCCTTTCCTCTCCCAGGTCAACTAGGAATACCAAAGGAGACCACCTGGGATGGCAACAAGACAGGAAAAAACAACTTCAGGAACCCACCAAATCACCAGTGAGTACAAACAAGTGTGGCTGGTGGACAGAGAGGAGCCTAGGGAGAGATTAAGTGGCTGATAATAGTCCACCAGGTTACCAGTTGAGACACCACCTCCAGTCTGTTTCACCAACAAAAGGATGGCTGAAGAGAGGAGAGGACTCCCCTGAGACTCACTAAATACAACTGCGAGTCTCCATTGATAATGCTCTCAGAGGCTGGGGCAGCAGGGGTGGGGAGGTCCTGTGCTGACACCAGGGGACAGAGAACTAATGAGGAAACTCAGGAGAAGATCTATACCTTGGTGGCCTAGCAGTGGGACTGTGAGAGACTCTTTGCATAGTCACTGGATTATCTCTGCCCCATCCTGCTTTATCTATTGGTCAGGGGTCAGTGATTAAGCTAATAAGCCTTCTTATAATTTAAAAGGCTCAGGCTCCCATACCCTACAGGGAAGTAAAATAACAAAAGAGGCTTTTAAACCACCGAGTTCCAACTCAGGGATTAAAATGAAATTGAAACAATTGTCAATTTTCACAACTGTGAACCCTTTCAGTACCCTACTTAGACACAAGTCAATCCAGGCAAGAGTGATCAGCAATTGAAAAGTACATAGAGGGACCTCATAACATACTATATAAAATGGTTAAACCAACAAGGAGAAATATTGGAGAAATGAAGAGTCCAGTTAAAAGAAGTTCTGAAAGGTCTCCTATAAACAGTCAGATCACCATATATAGGCCATATATCAGAACACTCTAAAAATCCACAAAAATGGTGTTAAAATATCTTCAGTGTTTGATATCAATAAATATCAATGGCCTGAATTCACCTATTAAAGGCAAAGAGTAGGAAGATGGATCAGAAAACATAACCCAACAATATGCTGTCTATAGGAAACCCACCTAACTCAACAAGACAAACACAGACTCAAAGGGAAAGGATGGAAAACTATCATATAAGCCAATGGCCCACAAAAAAGGCAGGAATAGCTAGTCTCGTATCTGACATGATGGACTTTAAAATAAATAAAATTTGAAAAGATAGGGATGGACATTACTTAATGCTCAGAGGATCAGTCAATTGAAGACTTAACAATTATTAACAACTATGCACCCAATGAGAAGCCATCTAAATATATTCAAACATCTACTGAAAGAGCTACAGCAATATATTAACAGCAACACAGTCATAGTAGGGGACTTCAACTCCCCACTCTCTCAATTTGACAGATTATCCAGGCAAAAAATCAATAAAGACACGAGGGAGCTAAATGAGGAGATAGATAAACTGCCAGGAGCCATTTCTCTGCTTGATAGATGATAAGCTTTGAAACAATGGAATCCCTCGAGACAAGTGTTAATACCCCCCTGGGCAGGCCATTTCCCCTCAGGCAAACCATTTATCAGTAATCAAGTGAGTCAACACACAGTTGTGGTAACAAACATGGTTTTGGCCATTTGTTGCAAGGAACATTCCGCTTTGAAGTTTGCTCCCCCTCGCCCCCCTCCAGCATTCCCTCTCCTTCCCCAAAGCCTTATAATGCCTGTGAACACAATAAAATTTTGCAGCTTGATCAGAAACTTGTCTTGCTGTCGTTCTTTCGTGTCTCGTGTCCCTATCATTCCAGGTCTTTTAGGTTCCTAGCCCCTCTTCACCGCCCTGCTGGTCGGGGCATTCTGGTGCCCGGAACGTGGGGCGAAGAAGCCTTCTGGACCTAGGAACTCTGCTGATCGAGAGGGTAGGCCTACCCGAATTCACTGAGTCATCGCGGCCGAGGAGGTAACGCAAAGACTCGCAGAGATCGCCATGGAAATGCCCGACCGTGAGTTGCATCTGGAGGAGAGTGTCACAGCGGCTGAGGTAAGCAAAACCATGGGACATGAATTTAGCAAACAAGATTTATTCATTAAAGGACTCAAGGAGTCACTCAAGACACGAGGAACTAGGGTTAAATAGAAAGAATTAAAGAAGTTTTTAGATTATATTGGAAATATTTGCCCCTGGTTCCCCCAGGAAGGCACTATAGATGAGAAGCGTTGGAGGAGAATTGGTGACTGTCTTAATTATCACTATCAGTCTTTTGGTCCTGAACGTGTACCTGTTTCTGCCTTTTGCTACTGGAATTTAATTAATGATATCTTAAAAATTTATAATAACCACCCTAATATTAAAAACCTTATTACAGAGGGTGAAAAGGTGTTGGTATGCATGAGACCCCTTCTGTTTCATTTGGTTTAAATCCCCCCTGCTTAACACTATTCTATTTACATAACCACTGTTAACAAGTTCCACCTCCCTCCAGGGCATTTGTGGTTCAGTGATAGGATTCTTGCCTAATCTGCCCCCTCTTTGTCACACTCTGATTTTCACCAGTCACTTTTCTCTCCACCCTCTCTATGTCACATCCTGTTTCCACCCTCCTTGGGAAGTATATATAAAGACAGCATTGTGAGTTTTAGAGTAGTTTACCTTGAGTTTAGCTTAGCTCGTCTTAGATTGTGCTGCGTCCTGCATGAATAAAGAGATACTGCCTACAGCTCAACTATGAGTCCCTGGTCGTCTGTTACCTGCCCGTGAAGCCAGCCCGGCGAAAACAACCTAACCCATCAAAAACGACAAAAAGGTCCTCTGGCAACTTTCTAGTCCACCGTCCAGGACAAAGTCCCCATCCCCATGCCCTTCTGTGATTATTGATCTTGATCCCCCAGTACCCAGTCAAAACAAAAGCCTCCCAGCACCTGATGAAAGTAAAAGCCCTGTCCCCCTCCCTATAGGTCCCACCGCACTTACTAAAGTTCCCTCCATTGACCATCCTATTGCTAATTCACATGAGAATTAAACCCAGCATCCTTTCCCCCTCCTCTATCCAGTTTTACAAAACCCTCCCTCTCCTGAAGCACTTCCCACAGAGGATGAGGCTTTGCTAGAAAAAGGGGCTGCCAAATACTACAATCCAGATTGGTGTCCTCCTCCGTTTAATCTCCCTCTGAACAGTTATGCCCCTGCTCTCCAGCCTGACCCTCTTCTTGACAATCCCTCCATCAGGCGGGCACACTCAGGAGCCCTTACAGGAATTTCCACCCTCCGCAAGGTCCTTGCTGACCGGAGAGAGCAGCTTCAATTAATGAAAGAAATAGCTGCAGTTACAGAAGAACTTACATTTTTAGCCTCACCAAAAAACCTAAACCCAACCCCTAAAACTAAAACTAAACCATCCAAATCAAAACCGGTTTTGGCTTTCCCTGTCACTCGGAGCCAGGCTCAAACTGGCTAACCCTAACCCCTACGCTCTTCCTTGTCCAGACTGCCTCCCTACACCCATCCAGCTTTTCCCTCTACTCTCAGAAAGCTTTAAACCAGTTCTGAGTGAGATCTTACCTGGCTAGCAAGCTATTTAGAGAAAGAATGAAATCAATCAAACAAGATGTTCTCTTTAACTTAAAAGCTATTAATCAGAAAACCAGTACACACTTTTGATAAAAATTAAATGATTTGTTTCTTTAAAACTGTAAAATGTACCTTAGCCCCAAGAAAAAAAAATTTTCAAAGATTTTTCTCTGTGCGGCAGCGGTGAACTAAGCCCGCCTGTTCCGCCTGCACAGCCAATCACAGCACAGAGCTCCTGCTCCACAGATTGGCAAAGACTTCAGTCAATCATTCCCTAGCTACTAACGCCCCTCCTGGGGGGGGGTAGATAGTCTGTGAGTTAGGAATCCAAAAACCAAAGCGGTTTTTCAAAGAGAAAATTTTTCTGTTCACCAAGAATGTATGTTTTAAGTATGTGCTAAACTTGTTTTCATTAATGTGTGTTAACCCCTAAGTAACTAAAGTTTTTTTTTAAGTTTTAAATAAGATTTAGTTAAACTAAATGTGGTTTTAAAGATCCCGACTCATAGTTGGCACACCTTTACCAAAGTAAAATATAGGACAGTTTTGTCCTTCTGATAGCTAATATCAGCATCAATTCATTAGTTAAAAGATTTTCTGAGATATCTAGGCATGGTAAAATGCCTCTACAGTCTCTCTCACTCTTGTGAGAATTGAAAATATTACCAGCACCCCAATACCAACTGCCACTGTTTGTTAATTTGTTAATTCCATGCTTGAACTGACTTTCTAATAACCCAGTCAGTGTAGAGCAGTGGCCTTGCCAGGAAAAAAAGGGTTAAACGTGCTATTCCTGGCCTGATAAAAAATTTTCATTCAACAGATGTGATTCAACAAAATTATTTAGTGTAAAATGGTCATCTAAAAGAAATGTTAACAGTAAAAATTTATTTTCACATTTCAGCTATAAGGTTTATTTTAGCTTTTTAAGTTACCTATCCAAATCAAAGTGAAAGATCAATTAAGTTGTGTACCCACCCTTGTTCATAGCTGCCCTAAGGGTGTGATAGCTTTGTGATAAACAAAGATCCTAACAAACAAAGTTTAACATTTTACTTAAAATTGTTTAAGACTGGCTTGGGTTAGTAAAAGATAACACAATAGTTATGTTAATTATTTACATGCCAGAGGCTTTTGCTCTGGTTTTCTTCTTTATATCTTTCTGCTTTTAAAAATTATCTGGTTTGTTTTAAGATGGTGTCAGAGATTTATTCTTGGAAAATGGTGTTTTTGGTCTGATAGAAGATTTGTTTTGGAAAATCCTGATTTAACAAAATTATTATTTAGAAGTTATGAGATTTAAGTTATGAGATTTTATTTTAGCCTTTTAAGTTGCCATATTAGAGTTCTAAGGAGTAAAATCTATTAAGAGTTTTATATCTATGCTTACTCATGATAGCCTTGTGATGAGTAAAGATCTTAGTAAACTAAAGTTATAGTAATGTACTTAAACTGTCTAATCAGTTTAAAATAATGCTAAAAAATGGTAAAAATTTTATCATGTCAACACATTAGGTATTGACTTTCTATAACATATTGGTATATTCTAATAAAGAGCCTTCTAAAATCATATGAAAGAACTCAAGCCAATTCTAACCATTAGATCATCAATTAACTTGGTACAAGTTCTCTCCCTAAGTAAATAATTATAGGTACATATGTACATGAAGAACTGACTGCTCATATGGTAAGATTTAAAACTAAACATTTTTAATTTTTTATTTATGGGTGTGTAATGACTCCTAAAGTCACTCATATCCTAAAATTTTTCTCATTTTTTTTACAAGCCTCTTAAAAATTTTAACGCTTGACCTGCCATAGTGAGAGCACTTTACTGGCTCCTGCATTGTTTAATTAAGATCCTGTTATTCAGACTTTTAAGATTAATCTCTATTGATAAAAGCCAATGCTCTCTGACAGATTGATGTAATTCACCTGCCCATGTTTAGTAAACAAAAACTTTTTTTTTCTCAGTTGATATTTTTTCTAAATTTATGTGGGCTACAGCTCAAACAAGAAAAACTAAAACCCTTAAGCTTAATTAATAAAAAAGAAGGAGAATGCACCCCCCAGTATTCAGTTGGCTAAAGTGTCAATGAAGTAACATACTAAACCTTTTTAATATTTACAAAAATTCGAATTGTCCATTTATTGTATCTCATTGACAAAGCCACCCACTTTTCCAGTCACAGAGACATATTCTTTTTCTCTTTTTCAACACTGGATGTCCATGCTTGTTTTCCTTTTATTATGGTGGATGACATTATTGCTCTTACAAAATCCACAGAGTCCCTGTTGGCATGTCCTTACCACAAAGGACGCCATGGCAGTATATAGTCCAGCTAACCTTACCAGCCTATCCAAGTCTTCTCTTTCTGCTGACCTACCACTGCTGACTTCATTTTTGCATGTTTATTGACTGCTCACTTTTCTCAAAATATTCCTCATGTTCAAGGAACCTCACCTAATGTGTATGCACCTCCTGTGTTTTGGTAAACACCATCCTATATTTTCATGTCAATTCTTCTCTACCTGGTCCTTGCCTCCTAGTTTTGCTTGTTCCACAGCTGACCCTCTATGAAGAAGAAAAATTTCACCACCAGAAGACCAGACGTGCTGTGTTTCTTCCCCTGGACATAACATCCACTGACTGCTTCCCTTAGACTTGCTGGTGGCACGCTAGGACACTCTATATATTCCTCCCATGAATTTTCTAACAAATTACAACAGGTTATAGACTCTACCACAAATAGTCTTGAGTCACTACAGAGCCCCTTATGGGACCCTTGATTAGTCTTTTGTTAATGGTTACCTTAGGACCCTTTATTTTTAATAAGATTACTGATTTTATAAAACGGCAGATTGACTCCTTGGCATCAAAACCCTAGCAAATACATTATCACAGACTTGATTTGGCTGACAGATGCCTGGCTGAACCTGAGGATGACAGACCCCCTTTTCGGATGGCATAAAACTCAGAATTATGCATCGAGACATCCAACCTTGGCAGGGCAAGGACACCAGTAAGGGGTGCAAGGCAAAGCACTGCAGGGGGAGGACCCTATCATCCTCCTCTGAGTCCCCCGTGAAGCAAACCTGATTTGCATGGAGGTTGGTGTCAACAACAAAAAATTGTTTCCCTAGAAACTGTGGCTCTGCCTCCCCTCCCCAAAAAGACACCGAGAGCCTTATAAGATGCGGGAAGATTGGTTTTGCACTCACCCCGTGGGAGGAATCAGGTCAATATTTCTCCCCTCTGGTTATGCCCACCAAACCTGCTGTTAGGGTCTCTGCTCCTCACCCCCAATTTCCTGCCTCAATTTAAATTATAACAAAGGGAGGATATGCCAGGAGCCATTTCTCTGCTTGATAGATGATAAGCTTTGAGAGAATGGAAGCCCTCGAGACAAGTGTTAATTCCCCCCTGGGCAGGCCATTTCCCCTCAGGTAAACCATTTATCAGTAATCAAATGAGTCAACACACAGTTGTAACAAACATGGTTTCGGCCATTTGTTGCAAGGAACATTCCGCTTTGAAGTTTGCTCCCCCTCCCCCCCCCCCAGCATTCCCTCTCCTTCCCCAAAGCCTTATAATGCCTGTGTACACAATAAAATTTTGCAGCTTGATCAGAAACTTGTCTTGCTGTCATTCTTTCGTGTCTCGTGTCACTATCATTCCAGGTCTTTTAGGTTCCTAGCTCCTGTTCACCGCCCTGATGGTCAGGGCAATAAACTAGAACTATTGGGCATTTTCAGAGTCATTCATCCCAAGAAACTGGAATATACATTTTACTCAAATCCACATGGGTCATTCTCAAGGATAGACCATATGTTAGGCCACAAAGACAGCATCAGCAAGTTCAAGAGCATTGAAATCATCCCAAGCATCTTCTCAGACCACAGTGGATTAAACTAACACTTAACCACCAATGAAAGATTAGTAATAGTCCCAAAATATGGAAGCTCAACAGTACACTCCTTAACAGCTACTGGGTCAAAGAGGAAATAATGGAAGAAATCAAAATGTTTCGAAAGTTCAATGAAAATGAATACACAAGCTATCACAATACTTGGACACAACTAAGGCAGTACTAAGAGGGAAGTTCATAGCCATACAAGCACACATTAGGAAACAAGAAAATGCACAAATAAACAGCCTGACTGCACATCTTGAAGATGTAAAAAAAGAAGAACAAAGGAACCCTAAAGCAACGAGAAGGACAGAAATCACTAAAGTTAGGGCAGAAATCAATAACATTGAAAATAAGAAAACCATACAAAAGATCAATGAAAGTAAATGTTGGTTTTTCAAAAGAGTGAACAAAATTGACAAACCTTTAGCCAGACTCACAAAACAAAAAGGGGAGAAGACCCAAATAAATTGGATCATAAATGAAAGAGGAGATATCACAACAGACACTGCAGAAATTCAGCATATCATGCGAAACTTCTATGAACAACTATATGCCACCAAGCTAGAGAACCTGGAAGAAATGGATGATTTCCTAGATACCTATGAACTTTCAAAACTAAATAAAGAGGAACTAGAAAATATGAGCAGGTCCATCACAGCTAATGAAATTGAAACAGTTATGAAAAACCTTCCCAAGAGTAAAAGTCCTGGACAAGATGGTTTTACAAATGAATTCTACAAAACCTTCAAAGAAGAACTAATACCTCTACTTTTAAAAGTCTTCCAGAAGACTGAAGACACTGGAGTACTCCCTTCCAGCTTCTATGAAGCCAACATCACTCTGACACCAAAAGCAGATAGGACACAACCAGAAAAAAAACTACAGACCAATATCTCTGATGAGTATAGATGCTAAAATACTGAACAAAACTCTATCCAACCAGATACAGCAGTGTATTAAAAAGACTGTTCATCAAGTACAAGTGAGGCTTATCCCAGACATGCAAGGTTGGTTTAATATATATAAATCAATCAATGTGAGCTACCACATCAATAAAAGCAAGAACAAAAACCACATGGTTATATCAATAGATGCAGAGAAAGCATTTGACAAAACACAACATCCCTTTATGATCAAAACAATACAAAAATGGGAATAGATGGAAAATTCCCCTGGGGTCCCCTTTAACTAGCAGAGATCACCATGTCAGTTAGCTAACACACCCAGGGTTCCCTTTAACTAGCAGGCAGAGATCACCCAGTCAGTTAGCTAACACACCCTGGGTCCCCTTTAACTAGCAGGCAGAGATCACCTGGTCAGTCAGCTAACACACCCTGGGTCCCCTTTAACTAGCAGGCAGAGATCATCCTGTCAGTTAGCTAACATACACAGGGTCCCCTTTAACTAGCAGGCAGAGATCACCTATTCAGTTAGATAACACACCCTGGGGTCCCCTTTAACTAGCAGGCAGATATCACCCTGTCAGTTAGCTAACACAGCAGGGGTGCCCTTAACTAGCAGGCAGAGATCAAACTGTCAATTAGCTAACACAGCAGGGGTGCCATTAACTAGCAGGCAGAGATAACTCTGTCAGTTAGCTAACACACCCAGGGTCCCCTTTAACTAGCAGAGAGAGATCACCTTGTCAGTTAGCTAACACAGACAGGGTCCCCTTTAACTAGCAGGCAGAAATCATCCTGTCAGTTAGCTAACATACCCTGGGGTTCCATTTAACTAGCAGGCAGAGATCACCCTGTCAGTCAGCTAACACACCCTGGTTCCCCTTTAACTAGCAGGCAGAGATCACCCTGTCAGTTAGCTAACACAGCAGGGGTGCCCTTAACTAGCAGGCAGAGATCAAACTGTCAGTTAGCTAACACAGCAGGGGTGCCCTTAACTAGCAGGCAGAGATCACTCTGTCAGTTAGCTAACACACCCAGGGTCCCCTTTAACTAGCAGGCAGAGATCACTCTGTCAGTTAACTAACACACCCTGGGTCCCCTTTAACTAGCAGGCAGAGATCACCCTGTCAGTCAGCTAACACACCCTTGGTCCCCTTTAACTAGCAGGCAGAGATCATCTGGTCAGTTAGCTAACATACCCTGGGTCCCCTTTAACTAGCAGGCAGATATCACCCTGTCAGTCAGCTAACACACCCTGGGTCCCCTTTAACTAGCAGGCAGAGATCACCCTGTCAGTTAGCTAACACAGCAGGGGTGCCATTGACTAGCAGGCAGAGATCAAACTGTCAGTTAGCTAACAAAGCTGGGGTGCCCTTAACTAGCAGGCAGAGATCACTCTGTCAGTTAACTAACACACCCTGGGTCCCCTTTAACTAGCAGGCAGAGATCACCTGGTCAGTTAGCTAACACACCCTGGGTCCCCTTTAACTAGCAGGCAGATATCACCCTGTCAGTCAGCTAACACACCCTGGGTCCCCTTTAACTAGCAGGCAGAGATCACCCTGTCAGTTAGCTAACACAGCAGGGGTGCCCTTAACTAGCAGGCAGAGATCAAACTGTCAGTTAGCTAACAAGGCAGGGGTGCCCTTAACTAGCAGGCAGAGATCACTCTGTCAGTTAGCTAACACACCCAGGGTCCCCTTTAACTAGCAGGCAGAGATCATTCTGTCAGTTAACTAACACACCCTGGGTCCCCTTTAACTAGCAGGCAGAGATCACCTGGTCAGTTAGCTAACACACCCTGGGTCCCCTTTAACTAGCAGGCAGAGATCACCCTGTCAGTTAGCTAACACAGCAGGGGTGCCCTTAACTAGCAGGCAGAGATCAAACTGTCAGTTAGCTAACAAGGCAGGGGTGCCCTTAACTAGCAGGCAGAGATCACTCTGTCAGTTAGCTAACACACCCAGGGTCCCCTTTAACTAGCAGGCAGAGATCATTCTGTCAGTTAACTAACACACCCTGGGTCCCCTTTAACTAGCAGGCAGAGATCACCTGGTCAGTTAGCTAACACACCCTGGGTCCCCTTTAACTAGCAGGCAGAGATCACCCTGTCAGTCAGCTAACACACCCTGGGTCCCCTTTAACTAGCAGGCAGAGATAATCCTCAGTTAGCTAACACACCCTGGGGTCCCATTTAACTAGCAGAGAAAGACCATCTTGTCAGTTAAACACAGGCAGGGTCCCCTTATACTAGCAGACAGAGATCACCCTGTCAGTTAGCTAACACACCCAGGGTCCCCTTTAACTAGCAGGCAGAGATCACCCTGTCAGTTAGCTAACACACCCTTGGGTCCCATTTAACTAGCAGGCAGAGATCACCCTGTCAGTTAGCTAACACACCCTGGGTCCCCTTTAACTAGCAGGCAGAGATCACCCTGTCAGTCAGCTAACACACCCTGGGTCCCCTTTAACTAGCAGGCAGAGATAATCCTCAGTTAGCTAACACACCCTGGGGTCCCATTTAACTAGCAGAGAAAGACCATCTTGTCAGTTAAACACAGGCAGGGTCCCCTTATACTAGCAGACAGAGATCACCCTGTCAGTTAGCTAACACACCCAGGGTCCCCTTTAACTAGGAGGCAGAGATCACCCTATCAGTTAGCTAACACACCCTTGGGTCCCCTTTAACTAGCAGGCAGAGATCACCCTGTCAGTTAGCTAACACACCCTGGGTCCCCTTTAACTAGCTGGCAGAGATCAGCCTGTCAGTTAGCTAACACACCCTGGGTCCCCTTTAATTAGAAGGCAGAGATCACCCTATCAGTTAGCTAACATACCCTTGGGTCCCCTTTAACTAGCAGGCAGAGATCACCCTGTCAGTTAGCTAACACACCCTGGGTCCCCTTTAACTAGCAGGCAGAGATCACCCTGTCAGTTAGCTAAC
This sequence comes from Erinaceus europaeus, assembly GCF_950295315.1. Lineage (NCBI taxonomy): Eukaryota > Metazoa > Chordata > Mammalia > Eulipotyphla > Erinaceidae > Erinaceus > Erinaceus europaeus. The sequence continues at coordinate 290,228 of NC_080164.1, read as the reverse complement.
ATACCCTTGGGTCCCCTTTAACTAGCAGGCAGAGATCACCCTGTCAGTCAGCTAACACACCCTGGGTCCCATTTAACTAGCAGGCAGAGATCACCCTGTCAGTTAGCTAACACACCCTGGGGTCCCCTTTAACTAGCAGAGAGAGATCATCTTGTCAGTTAGCTAACACAGACAGGGTCCCCTTTAACTAGCAGGCAGAGATCACCCTGTCAGTTAGCTAACATACCCTGGGGTCCCATTTAACTAGCAGGCAGAGATCACCCTGTCAGTTAGCTAACATACCCTGGGGTCCCATTTAACTAGCAGGCAGAGATCACCCTGTCAGTTAGCTAACATACCCTGGGGTCCCATTTAACTAGCAGGCAGAGATCACCCTGTCAGTTAGCTAACACACCCTGGGGTTCCGTTTAACTAGCAGGCAGAGATCAAACTGTCAGTTAGCTAACATACCCTGGGGTCCCATTTAACTAGCAGGCAGAGATCACCCTGTCAGTTAGCTAACACACCCTGGGGTCCCCTTTAACTAGCAGAGAGAGATCATCTTGTCAGTTAGCTAACACAGACAGGGTCCCCTTTAACTAGCAGGCAGTGATCACCCTGTCAGTTAGCTAACACACCCAGGTCCTTGTGCAGGGGACTGAGCATGTCTGATTGGGTTGATTGTGTATGCTGCCACCAGGCCCCCAAAAGTCTATTTTAAAGACGATCCAGAAGAGAGGTGCTAGGTGCTCAGGTTGGAGGGAAGGAGGCTGAGAGCCAGTGTTTCTGAGGAGAGGAGCGAGGAGAGCCCAGAGGGAGTGCTGGGCTCTCCTCAAAGAGCCTCCTGGGCAGGTCTTAGCCTAGGGAGCAGGAGCAGGAGCAGGGTGGTCTCAAGTGAACAGAGGCTGCCTGTGCCCTGGGAAGGCAGGCAAGCAGAGGGCTGCACCCCTGGCCTGGACATGATGGGGAGGGAGAACCCTAAGGGCAGAGTGTTGCCTGGGAACCTGCTTTTGAAATTCCTGTTTGCTCTTGAAGCTTTAAAAGCTCTTTTGTGCTCTTGCATTAAGCATGGCTGTTAATGGAACAAGAGCTCTTTCCTCCTCCTATAATGGTCTATCATTGTTCCTGAAGCCAGCTCTTAGAAGTGCCCGCCCCTCTCTGCCAGATGCAGCCCCTGCACTTCTGAGCACAGTTGCCTGGTTTCCTATAATGTGGGGAACGCAAGGCCACTAGGAACCACCCCACTACCCTCTGCCCCACAAAACAGAACCCTGAACATCTCAGCAGGGAAGCAATTCCAGAAGCCAGACCTTTCACCTTCTGCACCCCACAATGACCCTGGGTCCATACTCCCAGAGGGATAAAGAATAGGAAAGCTGTCAGGGGAGGGGATGGGATATGGAGTTCTGGTGGTGGGAATTGTGTGGAGTTGTGCCCCTCTCATCCTATGGTTTTGTTAATGTCTCCTTTTTAAAATAAATTAAACTCCTTTAAAAAAAAAACCCTGAACATCTTTGAAGAGAAAGCAAAGACACGTCCCCCACCTTTATTTTTTCATTATTTTTGCAAAGTCCTTGAGGGCTGAAGGCCACCCTCATGCCCCTTCCAGGGCTCCTGAGGAAGATGGCCCGGCCTGCAGCTGCTCACCACTTGCCCTGAGAACCATCTCTGTTCTCTCTGCCGTCTCTGTTCTCTCTGCCATCTCTGTTCTCTCTGCCGTCTCTGTTCTCTCTGCCCGGCCTGCAGCTGCTCACCACTTGCCCTGAGAACCATCTCTGTTCCCTCTTGTGCTGGAGAGGAGAGTGAGCGTCCGTGTGTTCCAGGGCTGCAGGGATGTGAAGGCTGTATCACCCCCACAGGGCAGTGAACATGTGGGAGGTGGGTGGGTGGGTCTGTGTAGCTAAAGCCTGTGCCCATTTCTGGTTCAAAGATAGTCCCACAAAAGTCCCCTGGAATCATCTGGGGAACTTAAAACAAACACACACACGCACATGTACACACTCACACACACACACTCTCATGCACACACTCACACACACACAAACACACACTCACAAAACATAATAACACATACAGACACACAGAGACACTCACACAAACACAATAACACACACAGACACACTCACACAGACACAATAATACACAGACATACTCACACACACTCACACATAGACATACTCACAGACACATAATAACACACACACAAACACACACTCACACACAGATATAATAACACATACAGGCACACTCACACAGACACAATAACACACAGAAACACTCACACATAGACATACTCACAGACACATAATAACACACACACACACAAACACACACTTACAAAGATATAATAACACATACAGACACACAGAGACACTCACACAGACACAATCACACAGACACAATAATGCCGGGCTAGCTTCACGGGCGGGAGAGAGAGATGACCAGGGACTCATGGCTGAGTGGTACGTGGTTCAGTCTTTATTCATGTGGAATGCAGCACAATCTAAGCTATCTCTAATCACAATCCTGTCCTTATATATCCTGAGGCAGAAGAGTCAGGTACAAAGAGGATGTACTAGGATAGGGGGTGGGGAGAAGGAAAAAGTGTGCAAAAACAATGAGGATTAAACCAATGCCATGGAGGCAGGGTGGTGCTTAGTTAACAGTGTTATGTAAATAGAATACAGTATTAAGCAGGAGGGATTAAACCAATGAAACAGAAGGGGTCTTAGAAGCAGAATTTAGAAGCATACCAACACAATAACACACAGACACACTCACTCACACACACAAAACACACACACAGATATAACATACAGACACACAGAGACACTCACACAGACACAATAACACACACAGACACACTCATTCACACATAGATATACTCACAGACACATAACACACACTCTCACACACACACTCACTTACACACACTTACATAGACACAGACACATAGGCAGACAGACAACACATTAACAGAGAGACACAGACACAACCATTCACACACATGACAAACTCACTAACATAGAGACACAGACACATAATAACACACATATACTCCCTAACACACACACAAACAAATAATACACACAGACACACACAGACACACAGACACACACACATACACATTCACTCTTTTTGCTACCAGGGTCATTGCTAGGGCTCTGTGCCTGAGAAAACATCCAGGCTAGATAGTTAACTCTTCATCTACAGCTGCTCTTCCTCACCCACTAAGTGGGAGAGCCCATTGCCTTTGTTTATTTATGTGTGATTGTTAGTGGTTCACCAGGTGGTGAAACTGCAGAGTAACTGGCCCACCACAAGATGGTAACTGCGAGTCCTCACAAAGTCTTAGGGACGGTGTCTTTGTTTATTTATGTGTGATTGTTAGTGGTTCACCAGGTGGTGAGACTGCTGGGTAACTGGCCCACCACAAGATGGTAACCATGAGTCCTCACAAAGTCTTAGAGATGGCGTCTTTGTTTATTTATGTGTGATTGTTAGTGGTTCACCAGGTGGTGAGACTGCAGAGTAACTGGCCCACCACAAGATGGTAACTGCGAGTCCTCACAAAGTCTTAGAGATGGCGTCTTTGTTTATTTATGTGTGATTGTTAGTGGTTCACCAGATGGTGAGACTGCAGGGTAAGAGCCACACTGGCCCACCACAAGATGGTAACTGTGAGTCCTCACAAGGTCTTAGAGATGGCATCTTTGTTTCCAAGCTCATGTGTGTGGTCACTTCTCCAGAATTTCCACACATGAACAAGACCTTCTGGTAGCTAGTTATCTTTAATCTCTTATTTTGCTAAGCATCATCACATCCAGTTCCTATTCTTTTTGTTTTAAGATTTTAAAAAAATTATTTTTTATTCCTTTTTGTTGCCCTTGTTGTTTTTATTGTTGTAGTTATTGTTGATGTTGTTATTTTATTTTTCTCTATCCTAAGTGAATAAATATAATTTTAAAAAATATTTAAATATAGGGGGCCGGGTGGTGGTGCACCTGGTTGAGCACACACACTACAGTGCTCAAGGACCTGGGTTCAAGCCCCTGGTCCCCACCTGCAGAGGGAAGCTTCACGAGTGGTGAAGCAGGGCTGCAGGTGTCTCTCTGTCTCTCTCTCTCTCTACATCCCCCTCCCCATTGATTTCTGTCTATATCCAAAAATAAATGAATTAAAATATTTTTTTAAAAAGGGTTAAATATCAGGTCAGTGGGCTGGGAAGACAGCACAGTGGTTCTGCAAAAGCCTCTCCTGCCTGAGGCTCTGAGCCCTCAGGTTCAATCCCCAGCACCACCATCAGCCAGAGCTGGGCAGCTCTGGTATCTCTTATTAAGATAAGATGAAGAAGATATTAAAGTGATAGATCAAGCTGACAAAATAGCTCACTGGGATAGTGCGCTGCTTGGCCATGCCTGCTTGCCATGCCACTACCAGGCTGAAGGAGCTGTGGTGCTGTGACCTCTCCCACCATCTCTCTGCCTCCTCCAGCTAAGAGAAAAGGGTGAAAGAAAGTATCTTAGTGGGACTGTTCAAAATGGGGCAGGCTGAAAGGGCTCACATGGCCTCAGCTCTGGGAAAGAGAAGGTTTGGGGCCCTACGGCCTCCTCCCTGATCCTCTCCCAGTTTGCTGTAACCCCTGCCAACCAGCCCAAAGGGCTCTTCTTTCCTTCCTTCCTTCCTTCCTTCCTTCCTTCCTTCCTTCCCGTCCTTCTTCCTTTCTTCCCTTTTAATTTCTTTATTCAGGGTTTAATGGTCTACAGTAGGCAGTAAAATACAATAGTTTGTCCATGCATAACTGCAAAAAAACATGGTGATGAATGGTCCGGGAGGTGGTGTAGTGGTAAAGTTTTGGACTCTCAAGCATGAGGTTGTGAGTTCGATCCCTGGCAGCACATGTGCCAGAGAGATGTCTGGTTCTTTCTCTCTCTCCTCTTATCTTTCTCATAAATAAATAAAATATTTAATAAAAAAAATACCCCTCCTGTCAGCCTCCCCCTTCCAGAGGTCAAGCATGGAGAGAAAAGCTTTCCTGACTCAGTTTCCCTTTGTCAATCTCCCAAGCATCACAGGAACCTATACCCCCTAACACTTAACTCATTTCCTTGTTATAAACCAAATGATTTGCCAGATTAAAGTTCACTATAGTTCACCTGCTGTAATCACACACACTCCACATATCACCATTCTGCCTTGACCAGAAGGCTCTTCCTCCCTATTTCCTTAAACCCCTCCTCCACTTTGATCTAACTCCTCTATCTTCCTTCAAGGCTCTTCTCTGTCTACTTCTCCCTTGTTGAGGTAATTAACATGTCCTTCTAAACACCTTCAGCTAATTGACTCTCTTACCCAATTACCACTAATCATTCAGGAACTCTCCCCTCTACCACTATCAATTCCTTAGGACCTTCACCATGGGGTTCTGACCTTCCAAAGCCCTCCCTAGTTAGTCCACATGTGAAAAATGCCCTTTGTTCCCTTCTGCTATTTAAACCCTGCCTTCTGTACAATAATTAGATCATTTGTGACTAAATGGTCTCCTGGTCTTTTCCTGTTTTAGCCACTGGAGCTAACAGGAGAGGCCAGTATGGCTTACCTGCTGAGAGGCCACCACACGAGTACCAGCAGGTCACTAGGGTAGTTCTAGGTCTCTAGAGTGCTACTTTCCACCACCTCTTCCTAGAATCTCTTTCGAGTCTAGAATCCTTAGTCTCCCCAAAGTATCATAACAATAAACTCAGAGAGCCGCCCACATCATCCTCATGGGCAGAGGGATGGCTTTCCCACAGAAATTGTTAGATGGAAGGGACATGATTTGTATTATTTATTTCTTTTAACATTATGGACAGGGCTGGGTGGTGGTGCAGCTGGTTAAGTGCACACACTACAGTGTGTGAGGACCTGTGTTCACGCTCCTGATTCCCACCCTCCTGGGGGAAGCTTCACGACTTATGAAGCAGGTCTGCCCTGTGTCTCTCTGTCTCTCCCTCTCTGTGTCACCCTCAATTTCTCTTTGTCTCTATCCAAGAATAAATTAAATAAAAAATAAAATAAAATCATGGTACAGAGAGACACAGGGCAAGAGAGAGGAAGAGAGACAGACACTTGCAGCCTGCTTCATGCCTTGTGAAGCTTCCCTCCTGTATGTGTGGACTGGGGACTTGAACCTGGGTCCTTGAGCATGGTAACACATGCGCTTCACTGGTTATCCCACTGCCCACTTCATCTGACTCGCCATATATGTAACTCTGTCCAGTAATGACACCTGTATAAAGGCTCATCTTGCATAAGTCTGGTCTGCTCAGGCCTGAGAAATTTCTTAGTGTCACTTTCCAAGTTTCTCACGGCCTCCCAGCCTGCCCAGGAATCACTTCCTCTATTTATGAAAGAAAAGCTTTTGATATCTGAAACATTTCTTCTAAGTCTGAAAAAATAAGAGTGTTGGAAAGGGGCAGTGTCTTCCTGGCACTGTCCTTGTTGGGCCTCATTTCTGGAAAGATCTATCAGTGACTTCTCAGCAGGGCTTGCTGGGTGTGTGCAGACTGCACATGAGACAGAGATAAAGGGGCCGCTGGCTTCTCATCAACATTCACACTGGACTTGCAACTGAGGAAAACAAAGGGCTCTTGTTGAGGAGGGTTAATGGTAAAGTTCTAAAATGGGACCACGGTGCTGATGTCAATTCACCTGTTCAGTCAGTCCATCAGTATTTGTTCTCAGGAGATGCCTGTACATTAAAAAAAAATTCTTTGTGGTGGGGGGGTTAATGTTTTACAGTTGACAGTGTGAGGTGGCTAGGTCTTCTCTTCAAAAGAACATGAATAGAACGACTGTTTAGTACAAAATCCTTTTTATAAACCATTATCTGTGCCACCTGTGGCCAGTAGTTTTGTATTCTGTAGGTCAGCTTCTTGCAGTGCTTGCCGATCCTCCGGTAGAGACCCTCAGACTCTCTTCCTCTTTCCTTGTTTAGGCAATGGGGAGACTGTGAGCTCTGAAGGGGCAGGAAAGGAGGAAGTGGAAAGAGATAGACTCTGGCAACCTGGCATGTTGTAGAGCCAGATGTTGTAGTGCGCGGACCGCAGAGAAGAGAGAGGGTCTGAAGCGAAGAGGAAATACAAATCTTTATTCGCGCTGGCACCTCAGAGTTGGGTGTTAGAGAAGCAGGTTGGGCCACGTGGAGGTAGAGAAAATGGCCGCCTCATGCAGTAACCTTTCCTGCGTCTGAACACCAGAGTGGAGCACTGGCAAGAGAACTAGGTGCGGAAAACGAAGGGTTTTTATAGGAGCAGCTTTCGCAAGAATGGGAAGGGGGAGGAGTAACCGTAGCACTCCAGGATAGGATGATAACTCTCGTGAGAATGGGAGGGGGGAGGAGTAACCAGAGCACTCCAGATATCGCAGGGATATAGACAATGTCCTGAGGGCACAACATGGCTGAACAGGCACTCTGAGAATGTCCCAACTCTCCAGGGAACTAGCAGTAGCCTGAGGGGACAACATGGCAGATGTGACTGCATTGGCACAATTTCCCAGCATCTCCCCCTTTCCTTTTATCTAATGCCCAGGGCAACAGTGTGTAAAGTCTATGAACTACTCAGGGTCAGTCTATGAAAAACCAGCAACGTGAAGGGAAGGAAGCTGCTGTAAAATTGTCTAAAGTGTCCAAAGGGTATACCAGCAAGTCCGATAGAAGTCTCATTCCAAAGTAGGCGACTAGGGGGAGAAATGGCAGGGGATGAAATGTTGCATGAGGAAGGTCAGCCTCTGGAATTCTGCTTTTCTGTAGATTGTGAGCTGGAACCGTTAAAACGTGACAGGTCAAAGCAAAAGCAGGAAAGGCAGACAGGCAGTAAAAAGGTTCTGTCCTTGAAGTCTGCGAATCAGATTCTTCAGATCGCGTCAGGTGACATCTAGGGTTTCGGGGGGTGTGCCACGGTAGTCGTGCCATCTAGTGGGTGATGTCAGGGTGTGCAGGGGTCCAGATGTTTTTTTCTGGGATTCCTGTGGAAGAAACGCAAACAATCTGCTTCTCGTGGTTAGCAGGGCATCTGATTTGAATGCTTTATAGAAAAAGAGGTTTGGTGCCTTGACCAACTGAGTATTGGGGGATGTATCTTTCCTATTCATTTATGATTATATTTTATATTATTTGTCATGGTAGTCAGGCATTATCTGGAAGGTCCTGGGTGATTCATGGGGAAAAAGAACTTATCTTTTAACAAAGACTCTAAGGTGTAGGGAAGCGGGAACTATCTTATCCCTTTTTTTGTTATCTTTCCTTTTGTTGCCCTAGTTGTTTTATTGTATGTAATTATATTGTTGTTATTACTGATATTGTGGTCGTTGGATAGAACAGAGAGAAATGGAGAGAGGAGGGAAAGACGGGGGGAGAGAAAGACACCTGTAGACCTGCTTCACCGCCCGTGAAGTGATTCCCCTGCAGGTGAGGAGCCGGGGGATCAAACTGGGATCCTCAAGCCAGTTCTTGCACTTAGCGCCACCTGTGCTAAACCCACTGTGCCACTGCCCAATTCCCAGGAACTAGCTTTTAACATAAACTCTATGGCCATGCCAATAGCAACCTTGAGGGCACATGTGGCTCCCCACATGTCCCCCTGTCTTACATCATGTTTTGATGTTTGGCGGACTTTGTTTTGTGGCAGGGTGGACTGTGCCTGTCTTAGGTTGGGGATCAGCCTTCCGTCGTACCTGTCATTGGAACACCTGGTAATTTTTTCCCAGTAGTACCAGGTGCCCTGTCTTAGGTTGACTGGATAGCACTAGTTTCCTCTTACCCGTCATTGGCTAGCCAGCCCTCTACATGGTGGACGTTCTGATGGAGGGGGGCAAATCCTCCACAGCAACTCAATATTCTGCCATGTCCAGCCTATGATAGAGAGTTTGTATAGGTTGCATCTTTATGGCATCAATCTGTTGCTGCAAAAAGGCCATGAGCTTGTTAAGAATTATAGGACCATGGTCTGGGAGGTGTCGCAGTGGACAAGGCGTTAGACTCTCGAGTGTGAGATCCCAAGTTCGATCCCTGGCTGCATGTGTACCAGAAAGATATCTGGTTCTTTCTCTTTCCTCCTCTCTTTCTCATTAATAAATAAATTAAAATGTTGAAAAAAGGAATTATAGGACCTATTGTCAGCAGAAGAAGTAAAACAAACTAGGGCTTTACAACTAATGGTAGACAGGTAAGGAAGGGGGAATGTATCTATTGTATGAAGAGGTGGGATCATATCTCAAGTCTAAGGGAAGCAGTCAGTGGATGTGATGTCTAGGGGAACAGGCATTTGTCTTTGGGGGTAGTAAAGGATGTCTGTGGCATGGGTGATGTTATAAAGGGAAACATCTTTAAATTGTTGGCTGACAAAGGCAGGCCTATGGTGGCAAGACAAGATACACCAGTTAAGTGTACAAGAATATGTGAATGTTGTTAATTCACATAGGTTGGATATGGAGGAACTTCTTACAGTTTAATACCTTACCATATGAACAGATGATTCCTCATATGAAGGCTTGATAGCTGTAATCACTTACTTGTGAAAAACAATAAAACTTGTAACAAGTTAGAGGTTTACTATAATTGACTTTGGACTATAAGCAGACTCAGGTTACTTAGAGAGTTAATGCATGTTAGCAACAATGGTTTTAACATTTAGAGTACTTCTGAGCAGATGGGTCATACAAAAATTTTTGGTCATTCAGCACACTCACTCACAAAACACAACTGGCCATTCATAACATAAGACATTCAGGGAAGGGGTAGGAGAGAGAGCTCTGTGAGCCAACTTTTGTAGGTTCTGCCATGTCATATTATGGATCCTGGGATGTATCCTGCATCTAGTCCTCTTGTGTTTCTTGTTCTTCAGGGATAACAGTGCCATCCTGCGGGTATTGTCGGACATGGTGGGCAGGAACCCAGACAGGTTTAGAGTAATTATGAGGGAAAATACATGCAGAACCTCTTCCCATGGTCAATAGAGGGTCAGGCCCTTTCCAAATTTTATCAAGTGGGTCTTTCCATTTGACCTTAATAGATGGGAGAGTAGATGGTGTTTGCCAGTGAAGAATAATAGGAGGTAAGTCCGAGTTATTGTAAATATTAAAGAGATTTAACGTAGTTAAGGCTTTTGCTAGCTGGATATTGGGGGGATACATTTGCCAGGAGCCATTTCTCTGCTTGATAGATGATAAGCTTTGAGACAACGGAAGCCCTCGAGACAAGTTTCATTTCCCCTGGGCAGGCCATTTTCCCCTCAGGTAGACCATTTACCAGAAACAGTGACACAACACATAGTTGTGGTAGCAAACGTGATTTCATCCATTGTATGTTGCAAGGAACATTCCCCCTTTGAAGATTGCTCCCCCTCCTCCTCCTCCAGCACTTCCCCCTCCTTCCCCAAAGCCTTATAATGCCTGTGTTCACAATAAAATTTACAGCTTGATCAGAAACTTGACTTGCTGTCGTTCTTCATGTCTCGTGTCTCTATCATTTCAGGTTTCATTGGGTTCCTAGCCCCTGTTCACTGCCCTGCTGGTCAGGGCATACATTCCTTCTTTATCTTTATTCAATTGAGCCTTAAGAGTTTGATGGGCCCTCTCGACAATGCCTTGTCCCTGTGGATTATAGGGAATGCCTGTGGTATGAGTAATGATCCAGAGGCAACAAAAATCTTTAAATTGTTTGCTGGTAAACGCTGGTCCACGGTCGGTTTTCACTTGAAGAGGTAAGCCCATCACAGCAAAACAGGAGAGCATGTGGCTTATAAGCTTTTTAGAGCTTTCTCCTGTCTGAGCTGTTGCCCACATAAATTTAGAAAAGGTATCAATTGAGACAAACGCATATTTTTGTTTGCCAAAGTTTGGTATGTGGATGACATCAATTTTCCAAATAGCATTAGCTTTTAAGCCTCGGGGGTTAACACCAAGAGTCTGAATAGCAGGTGTTTTTATGAGACTTGCACAGGAAGAGCATGTAGCTAGGATATGTTTTAATTGTGGTAATGGAACATCAGGAAATCGAGCTCGAAGGCCTTTAAGATTAAAATGGGTTAGAGAATGGAAATCAGCAGGATCAGAGACGGAGACTAGGAGAGCTCCTGTGGAGGCAAGGCAGTCAGCTGCAGCATTCCCTTCGGACAGGGAACCAGGAAGAGGGCTGTGGGAATGAAGGTGCTGAATATATAGTGGTTGGGTTCGAGAAGAGAGCATAGAGGCGATTTAAATCAAGAGAGGGGAAAGTGGGTTGTCATCAATTTTCACATAAGAACGAGCAAGCCATGGAAGTAAGTTAACAGTATACACACTGTCAGAAAAAAGGTTGAAGGATTCTGGTACAGCTTTTAGTGCAAGGAAAATAGCATAAAGTTCTTTGTACTGAGGGGAATTCTCAGGAAGCTCAGTAAAGAGAGGTTTAGGATATTGTTTGTCTGGGTAATATATAAGGGCAGCAGCTCCCCTTTTTCAGCCATCAGTAAAGACTGTAGGAGCAGAGGGAATGGGATCCCAAGAGAAACGTTTAGGTGCTAGTAGAGGCAGAAGAGGTAAAGAAGCTATCAATTTATTGGAAGGAAAATGGTTATCTATTTGTCCTGGAAACCCCAGGAAGCTTATGGCAAAGCGGGAATGATGGCGTATAAGCCACTCTGTATCTGTGAGAGAAAAGGGCAGAATAATTAAATCCGGTTCTTTCCCTAAGACCTGCACAGACCTATTTCTCCCTTGGTGAACCATGAATGCTAACACGTCTATCTCAGTGAGGAGTCTTGGAGTTCCTCCTACTGGCGTGTGAAGCCACTCAAGAACCCCATGGTCTTGCCACAATGCCCCTACTACTGTGGGGGTGGAGTTGAAGATTAAAAGGTTTACCAGAGAGGAGGGAGAGAATCAAACAAGGTGCATGTCCTGGAGGGCCTGGTTAACCCTTTCCAGTGCCAAGGAGGCCTCGGGAGTTAACTTACATTTTGAGGAGTGCTGTTTGTTTCCTTTTAACAGGTCAAACAGTGGTTGGAGGCAGCTTGTAGGCAGATAGAGATACTGCCTAAGCCAATTTAAATTTCCTAGAAAACTTTGTAAAGAAGCAAGAGTAAGGTTAGAAGGAAAGGTGACATTAGGTTTTAAGGGACGAATTTGCATTAAAGAAATCTCTGAACCTAAGAAAGATATTGGAGGAATTAGCTGTATCTTCTCAGGTGCTACATTAAGGCCGCTTTTCCTTAATGCAGGAATGAGAAAATAACGTAAGGCATAGAGATCTGTATCTGATTTTCCCCATATTAAAATATCATCTGTATAATGAAAAACATTAAGGCCCTTATGTATATATGGGACAAGGGCAGATTTAACAGCCTCCTGACAAATTATAGGACTGTTGGCCATACCCTGGGGCAGCACCACCCATTCAAATCTGTCAGCAGGGCTGGCGTTATTAATAGAAGGAACAGAGAAGGTAAAACGTTTACAATCTTGTGGATGCAAGGGAATAGAGAAAAAACAATCTTGTATATCAATAGCTATGATTGGAATTCCTGTGGGAATTGCAGAAGCAAGAGGCAAACCCCTTTGGGGGGAGCCCCAGACCTGCATGGTTTTATTTACCGCATGGAGATCTTGAAGGAGGCGCCATTTTCCCGAGCGCTTTTTAATCACAAAGACAGGAGTATTCCATGGGCTTCGAGAATGGCGAATGTGTCCTAAGGACAACTGCTCTCGGACGAGCTCTTTTAAAATTTCTAGTTTATCCCTAGGTAAAGGCCACTGTTCCACCCAGACAGGCTCATTAGAAAGCCAGCTTAAACGGGGTGTTTGGCTACGAACAGTGGCATTTAGTATTGGGGGTGCTGATTAGACCTGGTCTCGCGGGAACAGGTGTTACACTCTGCAGAGGCATCTGTGGATATCCTAACATCAAGACATTGTAGAAGATCCCTGCCCAATAGGTTGGTGCTAATATTAGCTACCAAAGGGCGGAAGTGTCCGGTAGAACCTTCCGGGTCTTCCCACATGAGCGAGTCTCGTGTGCGAAATGATTGGGTCACCCCTCCTACTCCATGTATACTTGGTCCAGGGATGAGTTCCCAATCTTGGGGAACCTCTTCTTGCCTTAAAATCGTCTTTGCTGCCCCCGTGTAAATCAAAAATTTAAAAGGAATATTGCCAATCTTTACTGTCATAGAAGGGTTACCTTGTTCTAGAACAGGAGTGGTCCACAAAATCTCAGGACCCGAATTTGTACCATTCAGGGGCGAACCATCTTTATGAAATTGGGACCAACAATCTCTCTTCCAATGAAACCCCTTACGCCATCTTGGATAAACAGTATGTGGCCTCTGGCTCCCTGACTGAAAGCGGGGTTGCTCTGACTGGAGGCGTGGTTGCTCTAACTGGAGGCGGGGTTTCCCTGACTGGAGGCGTGGTCGCAGCTTATCAGGACATTGGTTACGCCAATGTCCTTGGTGACCACACTGAAAGCAGGCCCCATTGTGATTATGTGGGGTAACTGCATAAACCTGTGTCATAGCGGATGCCCCATAATTGCCTGATGTAAGTTCCTGTGTTGCTAAAATCCAATTATCTGGGTGTATGTGTTTAAGATTAAGGCATGCCTGACGGAATTGTGGTATCATGCCTTCCCAGACAATAGAGCGCAGGAGTAGTGAGCGGATGTCAGGATTATAAACCTTTCTCTCTAAGCTTGTCTTCGCCCTTGAGATGAAGCTCGCTAATGATTCATCAGTGCCTTGGCGAATAGAGTTATTGGGAACTGACGAATCTACATTGGGTGGGGTCACCCTTTCCCATGCTTGTGTTGCGCAGATGCGTACCTGTTCAAAATAACTGGTTGGAAACCTGGCTTCTGCCTGCTGAGCTCCAGATTCATAAGCTCCTTCTCCAAAAAAAAGCATCAGAATCCCATTCTACCTTTTTGCTACTATTTTCCTGCGACTCTCTAGAGCTCTCATCGCGGAAATATGCCTTCCAATGTAGGCAGAGGGGGTCTGGGAGTGCAGCACGAGCCAGATCTTTCCAATCTTGGGGCGTGTTAAGATGGTGGTAAAAACTCCTTAAAATGGACTTGGTCCATGGAGCGTGCATTCCGTCATCCCTGACTGCTTGTCTGAGTGTTTCGAGGTTTTTAGCGGAGTATGGCTTCCACAGCTGAGGGTTTTGTTTAGACGGGGTGGGGCCAGAGAAACAGAAGGAACTGAACACTTGTCTACGGGTGAAGGGGTCATGGAAGCTGCAGAAGGGACTGAGCACATGTCTTCAGGGACAGAAGTTTGGGTGCTGACTGCAAATCGCTTAGGGCGTTTAGGTTGTAAGCACATATCTCTTAACTCTTGTATCTCAGGAGAAGCTGAACCCTGGGCAGCAGGTGGCGGGGCCGGAGGAGGAGCTTCCGAACATGTGTACGTGTCTGTGGGAATGGAAGTTCTGGGTCTATCTGCTGATCACTGCGGGCGTCTTAAGCAAATGTGCTTTAACTCTCGTATCTCAGCCTCAAGGTCACTTATCCTTATGGCAGACAACATTGTACATATCTTGTAAGTGGCGACCACAGTTATAAAAATCCAAGGGATAGCAAAAATTAAACCATCTGTGACAACGTGAATCTGTCCCAGGGCAGAAGGAGATAATAACTGGGACACCACCTCATAAAACGAAAAAATTCCCATGATGGAGGGAGACGCGGGGCCACAGAGGCGGGCGGATGCCACTTACCTGTGTCTGGGCAGCTTTTCTGGACCTCAGGCTGGGCGTGAGTGCGGGACACATTGGGCGCCAGATGTTGTAGAGCCAGATGTTGTAGTGCGCGGGCCGCAGAGAAGAGAGAGAGAGGGTCCGGAGTGAAGAGGAAACACAAATCTTTATTCGCGTTGGCACCTCAGAGTTGGGTGTTAGAGAAGCAAGTTGGGCCATGTGGAGGTAGAGAAAATGGCCACCTCACACAGTAACCTTTCCTGCATCTGAACGCCAGAGTGGAGCGCCGGCAAGAGAGCGAGGTGTGGAAAACGAAGGGTTTTTATAGGAGTAGCTTTCGCAAGAATGGGAAGGGGGAGGAGTAACCATAGCACTCCAGGATAGGATGATAACTCTCATGAGAATGGGAGGGGGGAGGAGTAACCAGAGCACTCCAGATATCTCGGGGATATAGACAATGTCCTGAGGGCACAACATGGCTGAACAGGCACTCTGAGAATGTCCCAACTCTCCAGGGAACTAGCAGTAGCCTGAGGGGACAACATGGTAGATGTGACTGCACTGGCACAATTTCCCAGCACTGGCAGTTTAGCAACCTGGCTAATCTAAGTCCTTCAGCCTGAAGTCAGCTGCATGCTAATGGTGCTCTTTGTTCATCAGCCTCAGCCGTATGCTAATCAGACCCCAAATCCTGCTCCCATGCTGTGTCACAACAGTTATTATTTTGCAGAGCCAGGGTCCCTCACATGTGTGCTTTCACTATTCTAGGCCAGCTATTCCCCCGCTGCATGGAAGGCTGGTGTTCTACCAGTCCAGCTATTCCCCTGCTGCATGGAAGGCTGGTGTCCTACCAGCCCAGCTATTTCCCCCCCCTGCTGCATGGAAGGCTTGTGTCCTACCAGCCCAGCTATTCCCCCACTGCTCCTGGCAAGTATACAGTGTGCTGGCTTTTGGTATGCTCATAATGGCTTGTAATGTCTTACAACGTGCAACCAACACCATATAAAAACTTAAACAAAATAAATCTGTGTTTATATTTTCGAGAAATGGATGCACTGTTTTAAAAAGTGACGGTGACATTTTATATTCTACCGCAACACATGAGATTCAGTGGTCTCTCAGCTTCACCAACTGTTCTGAGCATCAGCATCGTGAGGGTCTAGAGCAGTGTCTCAGCGTGGTTGCTATAGAGACAATGGTGGAGTCCATCTCAGTGTGGTTGCTATAGAGATGGTGGCGGATTCCATCTCAGTGTGGTTGCTATAGAGACAGTGGCGGATTCCATCTCAGCATGGTTGCTATAGAGATGGTGGCGGATTCCATCTCAGCGTGGTTGCTATAGAGACGGTGGTGGATTCCATCTCAGTGTGGTTGCTATAGAGACAATGGTGGATTCCATCTCAGCGTGGTTGCTATAGAGAAGGTGGCAGATTCCATCTCAGCGTGGTTGCTATAGAGATGGTGGTGGGTTCTGCTGGGAAGGATTCCAGGCTTTCAGCTGGCAGCCAGGCAGAGGACAAGTGCACAGTGATCCTCATGTCCTGCTTAAACAGATCCCTACACATGTCACCATGTGCTTGGACCCAGATCCAATCCCAGTCCCCACCTGCAGGGAAGTTCCATGAGCAGTGAAGCAGGGCTGCAGCTGTCTCTCTTTCTCTTGGAGACCCACTGGCTAAGACCCCACACCCTTCTAATCTATTCCCCCTCCTTGTAGAATAAGCTTAAATTTAGTGAAAGGCCTACTGGCATTCTCAGATTTGAATTTTACTCCATTGCTGACAGGTTTGGTAAATGCCACATCTTTACAACACTGAGTCTTCCTAGTTCAGTAAGAACTCACCTTTGGGGCAGTCGGAAGGTAGTGCAGTGGGTTAAGTGCACGTGGCACAAAGTGCAAGGACCGGCAAAAGGATCCTGGTTCGAACCCTCGGCTCCCCACCTGCAGGGGAGTCACTTCACAGGCGGTGAAGCAGGTCTTCAGGTGTCTGTCTTTCTCTCCCCCTCTGTCTTCTCCTCCTCTCTCCATTTCTCTCTGTCCTATCCAACAAAATCAATAACAACAACAATAATAACTACAACAACAATGAAAAAGAACAAGGGCAACAAATGGGAAAATAAATAAATAAATTAAAAAAATTAAAAAACAAACAAACAAACAAACAAAAGAATGCCCAGGGCAGCACACAGGGCTGCATGCCTACAAGTCCTCCTCGTCTCAGGAACAGGCTCGGCTGCTCACAGTCCCCTGGGGGTGCCTCTTCCTTTGGGAGTTGCCGTCAGTTTCTTGTGTGTCTCTGTTTGCATCCCTGCTGCAGACACTTGACATTCAACGTTCGCTTCTGACTGTTTTTGACATGCACCCATCAGAGAGGTGGCAGCTTCCAGTGAGCGAGCTCTGAATCACTTCACGTAGAGGAGTCTTGCTTGTGGGGTGTCCAGGGCGCAGGCAGGCCAGCTCGTGAAGCTTCTGCAGAGTGAGGCCTTGAGGAGCAGCAGACCCAGTGTGTCCTTCCCGTGGCACTGGGACTGCTGCTTGTCTTGTTGCTGAGGCTGTGGGGCTTTGGATTCCATGGCTACTCCATGAAGGAATGCCACTGGAGACGCCAGGTAACAAGTTCACTGTTCTTACCAAGATGCATCTGGCCACTACCCTTTGGTATGCACCACTGCCAACTTTTAAGATGTTTTATATTTTCATTTTCTTTTTTTAATTTTTGAAAATTTTATTTATTTATTGGACAGAGGCAGTCAGAAATCAAGAGGGAAGGGGGAGCTAGAGAGGGAGAGAAAAAGAGAGACACCTGCAGCAATGCTTCACCTTTGTAAAGCTTTCCCCCTGCAGTTGTGGACCAGGGGCTGGAACCTGGGTCCTTGTGCTCTGTAACATGTGCACTCAACCAGGTGTGCCACCACCTGTCTCCTCTATATTTTCTTTTTCTTCTTCCTTCCTTTCTTTCTCTCTTTCTCTTTCTTTCTTTCTTTCTTTCTTTCTTTCTTTCTTTCTTTCTTTCTCACTCCCTCTCCCTTTCTCTCTCTCTCTCTCTTGTCCTTTCTTTCTTTCTCCTCCAGGGTTATTTCTGGGGCTTGGTGCCTGCACCATGAATCCACTGCTCCTGGAGGCTATTTTCTTCCCTTTTGTTGCCTTTGTTGTTTTATCATTGTTGTGGTTATTGCTGTTGTTGTTATTGCTGTCATTGTTGTCGGATAGGACAGAGAGAAAGGAGGGGAAGAGAGAGGAGGGGAAGACAGAGAGGGGGAGAGAAAGACAGATACCTGCAGACCTGCTTCACCACCTGTGAAGTGACCGTCCTGCAGGTGGGGAGCCAGGGGCTCAAACTGGGATCCTTACACTGGTCCTTGTGCTTTGCGCCATGTGCTGCATTACCGCCTGACCCTCAATATTTATATTTTTATATAGAGAGAAATTGAGGGGGTCAGGCAGTGGTTCACCTGGCTAAGCACTCACATTACAGTGCTGCACAAGGACCTGGGTTCAAGCCCCTTGTCCCCATCTGCAGGGAAGAAGCTTCACAAGTGGTGAAGCAGGGCTGTAGGTATCTCTGTCTCTCTCCCTCTCTATCTCCCCTCTCAATTTCTCTGTCTCTATTCAATAATAAATAAATTTAAAAATATTAAAAAAGAACTGAGTTGAGAGGGAAAGGGGAGATAAAGAGGTAAAGAGGACTAGAAACCTGCAGCCCTGCTTTCCTACTTGTGAAGCTTCCCTCCTGCAAAGGGGAAACTGGGGCTTGAACCTGGGTCCTTGAACATGGTAATATGTGGGCTCTGCTGGGTGTGTCACTGTCCAGCCTCTGCCATAGCATTCTGACTAGTTTCCAGAGTTCTAACAAACAGTCGTAGTATTTAAAAATATTTTATTTGATAGGGAGAGAGAAATCAAGATGGAAGGGGGAGATACAGAGAGAAAGAGAGACACCTGCTGCCCCGCTTCACTGCTCATGGAACTTCCCCTGCGGGTGGGGACTGGGGATTTGGATCTGGGTCCAAGCACATCGTGACGCGTGTGCTTATTGGATGGGCCACCACCTGGCCCCTTGATTTTTTTTATTTTATTTTAGGGAAGACTAGATTTTGGTCCTTCGTATCCTGTCATGCTTCTGATATGTCTCTGAGATGCCAGCTTTGTCACCACAGTAAGTCATGTTGCTTTGGAGTAGAAGTATTTGTGGTTGACACCAAGGAACCAAGAAGTTGACATTATTTAAATAGTTAGCTGGTTTGACAAACATTTAAGAGCCTGTGACGTTTTCCTCCTAGCAGCGTGTGACAAGGGGCCGAGACAGCTGAGTCCCTTTTTGGACTCACACGTTCTGCAAGGCAGGAGTTCACGCCATTGAGCTTCTAAAGTCTTTGCCTCTATTATAGGACAACTGCACTTTGCTACATCTGTTTTCCAGGTTGAAAAGAATCCAGTCACCCAGTGAAGCCGGTCTTTCTCTCTCACAAGAAAAGAAATAAGTCTATAAAAGACATGTCTTTATTTTTAAAATACCATAATTTTTCCTTCTCACAAAGAAATCCTGAGTGTAATTCAGTGCATTAGCAGAGTAACAGAACACAGCACTCTCAACAGGTGCATTAAGCGCTTGGGGTAGGATTTAGTGCACTTCATAGTTTCTGTAAGAAGGCAAGAAAGCAGAGCACACAAGAATTGGAAGCCAATGTCTTTACCCTAATAACAGGTCTCTACAAGCCCCCACAGACAGCACTGAACTTACTGGTAGAGCATTAAAACAATTCTTGATAAAACCTAGGGAAAAAAGCCAACAACTGCCACCCCCGCAATATACCGCAATGTGGCACAGGGCGTTCTAGCGAGAGCAACGAGGAGAGAAAAGGTGTTTCAAGGACTGAAAAGGGGAAATCTGATTGTCGGGAATTTTTTCCTCAGATGATATGACTATTACGTAGGAAACACAAGACAGTCACCAGATGATCAGAATTAATAAGGGAGACAGCAAGACAGTGAGTGAATCGCTGTCTAAATAAAAAAAAATGACATTTCCATATTGTGCACATCAAATATAAAGTGCCACTCAGAGCCGAACACCACTCATGTTGACTACAGAAGGGAGCCAAGCAGAGGAGGGCTACTCCCTGCTACTGAGTAACAGCCACAAGGCCATGTGACTCTTGTGGAGAGAAGCTGCAGGTTAACTGGGCAGCTAGAGGGAAACCTACAGATGTCTCATGTTTGTGGCTGGGAAGACTCAGGGTCGTAAAGATGTGGCATTCACCAAACCTGTCAGCAAAGTAGTATGATTCTAGGCTGAGAATGCCAGTAGGCCTTTCACTAAATTCAAGCTTGTTCTACAAGGCAGGGGTAGACTAGGAGGGTGTGGGGTCTTAGCCAGTGGGTCTCCAAGCCTGTCACACAGCAGTGGCAGCAAAAGCAGTCTGGGTTGGCTCAGAGATGACAGGCAGACGGTGGGAGCTCAGGGAGAGGTTCCTGACGTCGTGTGTGTGAGGGGACGTGGACAGTGGACACACAAGGCCAGTGAAGGGAGCGTCAGCAACCTGATGAACTCAGGTGAGACGGCTTGTCACTCACACTGCAGAACACGGAATCAGACGCTCACTTCACCTTTTACATGAAAACCCATCTCCAGAGGATTTAGGCTGTGGATGTCAAATCCAGACTTGGAGAAGAAGGTGCAGGAGAAGGTCTTTCCCATGGAGGGAATGAAGGGCAACTAGAGTTCTTAAGGAGAAAGCTGAGTAGTTGGTGGTATTACAAGGATGCTCTTTGGATAAGTGCTGCAAAAACAAACAAGTCACAGATGGGCAGGAGAGATCTCCAACACTTAACTTGCAAAAGGTCTAGCACAGCAAGTGTCTTAATGACACAGAATTAACTACTCAGTGCCCACAGTATATGAAAGGCAAGTGTTTCCCAGAAGAATCACAAGTAGCCAGTGACGGTGTGAAGGAAGCTGAGCCGTCCCAGTAGATAAAGGAGGACGGGTCAGGCTGGTGTAAAGCACCTGCATGCTGTCTCCCCAGACTGAACGCAGCGCCACTCTCGTCCGCTGCCGGCAGGTAGTGAGAAGCGGCTCTGTATTTTGGGAAGTTTCGTACTGTTGAATGAAGCTGTGGATACACAGAGTCAAAGGCACCCAGTTCCACTTCTAGGTAGAATCCAGAGAAAACCCTTATACACGAACCTCAAGAAATCCACAAGAACACCCACAGCGACAAGCTGGTAGATAAAGAAAGTTCTGGGGGTCGGGCGGTAGCGCAGTGGGCTAAGCGCATATGGCATGAAGCGCAAGGACCTGCGTAAGGATCCCGGTTAGAGCCCCCGGCTCCCCACCTGCAGGGGAGTCGCTTCACAGGCGGTGAAGCAGGTCTGCAGGTGTCTGTCTTTCTCTCCCCCGTCTTCCCCTCCTCTCTCCATTTCTCTCTGTCCTATCCAACAACAACACCAATAACAATAATAACTACAACAATAAAACAACAAGGGCAACAAAAGGGAAAACAAATAGTAATAAAAGAAAAAGAAGTCTAACCTCATACATAGCAGACAAATAAAATAAATATATAAATAAAAACGTCAGAAAAAGAAAATGAAAATCCCAGTTGCTGGTAGCATCATATGCCAGGGATGAGTGTGTTCTCGTCTCTGTCTAGCTCTCCGATGAAAAGTCAATTTAAAAATCACTGGAGAAATTCCAAATGTCCGTTGACAAGAGAATAAATAGTCGTGGCATTTCTGTGCAACAGCCTGTCCTGCGCAGCGAGAGGGAGCAGAACAGAGCTGCAGGCACTGAGGCGGCCGGACCTGCCCGGCTCTGTGGGGGCAGGAGAGCACACCAAGCCCCACATTGCCTCAAAGACACTTAAATCTAAAAATGTGGGGTCTTCATGTGGTCACCACAGATGTGTGGATGAGGGCAGAGTCTGCGGGCAGGATCACGGCGATGATCCACTCAGCAGTGGGCAGAGACCATGCAGTGGGGGTGGCGCGTGTCAGACCAGCTGGGGATCAGAGCGTCCCTTGTTTTGCTGTTTCTGTCCTGTACTCAGCGCCCTTAGTGCTGCTCAGGATAGGACCTGTACTCAGATTCACCTCTATGAGCATCTGAGCAGCAGACTGGGCGAGAATGGCAGTGCCCAGTCCCTCCACAGAAACTCCAGAGCCCTCGACTGAATGCAAAACTCCTGGGACAGGCTCCCAAAAGCTCCCGTTCTCTCCTCACACTCGTTCTACAAGAGCTGGGGTTTTACCATCTTGTTTCTTTCTTGTCTCCGGGTGAAATTCAGGGCAGACCTTACCCCCTGCCCCCTGCCCAGGCTCTTTTTCAAGGATAAAGGTTTACAAGCAGGATCTTTCTTCCTGTGTGGCTCAGGGCTCCAGGGCTGACCCCTGGGTGGGGGTAGACGTGGGCGTGGGATGAGGGGCCTAGCTTCCCCCTGCCCCCCACCCTAGCATTTCTCTCTCCCTCCCCACAACTTCTCACCTGCCCTGGAGAGGGGAAGAGGGCCCCCACCCCCCAAGCCAGGACACACTGAGGGTGGAGACCCTCTGGCTTAGCAGGTGTTAAGGTGGTTGTCTCTCTAGGGGACCCCTCTGTGAGTCCTGTGGAGAGACCTCTGCCCTCCTCTCACTCAGAACTGCAGTCAAGCAGAGGGCCACGTCTGTCCTTCTCAAACCTTCCCCAGACTCCTGTCAGCTTGTGTCCACTCTGGGCATCTCCTTAGCACCCAGTGCCGGCCCACAGTCGCCCTTGGGTGGCCCCAGACACCTGTCAGCATGTGTCCACTCTGGACATCTCCTTAGCAGCCCAGGGCCAGCACACAGCTGCCCTTGGGTGGCCCCAGACTCCAGTCATATGTGTCCACTCTGGGCATCTCTTTAGCACCCAGTGCTGGCCCATAGTTGCCCTTGGGTAGCCCCAGACACCGGTCAGCATGTGTCCACTCTGGGTACCTCCTTAGCACCCAGTGCCGGCACACAGCCACCCTTGGGTGGCCCCAGACATCCCGTCAGCATGTGTCCCCTCTGGGTATCTCCTTAGCACCCAGTGCCGGCCCACAGCTGCCCCTGGGTGGCCCCAGACTCCCGTCAGCATGTGTCCACTCTGGGCATCTCCTTAGCATCCCAGTGCTGGCCCACAGCTGCCCCTGGGTGGCCGTCTTGCCCAGACACACACTCGAGCGCCCTGACCCTCCACAGTCTGAGGGCTGTCTGTCCTGTCTGTGCTCCGTGTCAGTCACAGCTTCTGAGTGTCCTAGTTTTTGATTTCTCAGGTGAGTGGGGGTCACTGTGAGCCCCAGGGTGCTCTCACTGACCCTGTGAGTTCAAGCTGTAGTAGAGAGAGATGCACTAACACATCAAAGCAACCAGGACTCCACAGCCTTCTCCCTCCTCCACCTGCCCCCCTTTGTGCTCTCGTGTGGCATGGAAGCCATTTAAGACGTACAGACTGTGCTGTTCTCGCTCCCTTTTGACGTCCTGTGTGGTGGACACAGTGATCCACCTCCACTCTCTACTGCGCCTGAAGGTGTCCATGCCCCAGTGTGCAGACTGCAAGTGCCTTGCTCACCAAAGTCATCCCATAGGCGGAATTAGACTGAGAGCATTGACACAGAGACATTGTTTTGTATTATCCAGTCATGTGCTTCCTTATGGGGAGAAGGTGGAGGTAGGAGGTCCATCGGACGAGGCGTGTGACGTAGGGGGCGATGTCCCGCACATGTGTGAAGCTGCTGCGGTCCTGAGCCTGGAGACACCAGGCAGCTGAGCCTGGCCCAGCCCTCCAGAGGGAGCAGCAGGTTGGTGCTTGCTCAGCGAGTGGCCAGTGGGGCAGATCTGCGAGTTCTGAGTCAGGCATGCGTGGCCATGCATCTGCTCGGTGACCTCTCCAACAGTCAGGAAGTCAGGGCCGGCAACGGCCATCTGGGAGCCCGCTCACGTTACAGTGCGTGAGGATCGGGTTCCAACGCCCTCCCCACCCGCAGGGGGAGCTACACGGGTGAAGCTCCCACCTCTCTCTTTCTCCTTTCCCCTCTCAGTTTCTCTTGGTTTCTATCCAAAATGAATAAATATATAGTAAAGAATTGGGAAGTCTTGGTATCAAAGAAATATGTTGATTTTTCTTTTCTTTTTAAAATTTCTTTATTGGGGGATTAGTGGTTTACAGTCAACAGTAAAATACAATAGTTTGTACATGCAGAACATTTCCACATAACAGTACAACCCCCACTAGGTCGTCCTCTGCCCCTCTGACATCCTGTTCCAGGACCTGAACCCTCCCCACACCCCACAGTCCTTTGCTGTGGTGCAATACACCAACTCCAGTCCATGTTCTGCTTACTGTTTCCTCTTCTGGTCCTGTTTTTCAACTTCTTTGCATGAGTGAGATCATCCCATGCTCATCCTTCTGTTTCTGACTTATCTCACTCAACATAAACTCTTCAAGCTGCATCCAAGATGGGGTAAAGAAGGCGACTCCACCACTTTTAATAGCCGAGTAGTATTCCATTGTGTATCTAGACCAACTTCCTCAGCCACTCATCTGTTGTTGGACACCTGGGTTGCTTCCAGGTTTTGGCTATTACACATTGTGCTGCTAAGAGCATATGTGTACACAGATCTTTTTGGATGGATGTGTTGGGTTCCTTAGGATCTGTCCCCAGGAGAGGAATTGCAGGATCACAGGGCAGGTTCATTTCTAGCCTTCTGAGAGTTCTCCAGACTGCTCTCCACAGAGGTTAGACCCACTGACATTCCCACCAGCAGTGCAGGAGGGTCCTTTGACCCCACAACCTCTCCAGCATTTGCTGCTGTTGTCTTTTCTGATGTGTGACATTCTCACAGGAGTGAAGTGGTATCTCATTGTTGTCTTTATTTGCATTTCTCTGACAGTCAGTGACAGGGTAGTGTAGCTGCAGGCTTCATGCACAGGGCACTGAGCCAAGTCACAGGACAGGCTTCATGTTACCAGAGAGACCAACATAAATGGTTGGGGGCATGGAGCAGGCACTGAGTGCTTTAAATATCACACTTGGTACCTAGGCTTTTTAAACATTAATTAATTTATTTCCCCTTTTGTTGCCCTTGTTTTTTTAATTGTTGTTGTTATTGATGTCATTGTTGTTGGATAGGACAGAGAGAAATGGAGAGTGGAGGGGAAGACAGAGAGGGGGAGAGAAAAACAGACACCTGCAGACCTGCTTCAATGCTTGTGAAGTGACCTCCTGCAGGTGGGGAGCCGGGGCCTCAAACTGGGATCCTTATGCCAGTCCTTGCCCTTTGTGCCGCGTGCGCTTAACCCACTGTGCTGCTGCCCGACCCCCATGCCTGGGCTTTTTAAACCAGGTGTGAATATTTTATTTTCTTCCCACACCCCTTCTAGCTCTTACTTGCATATGACCAAATATTCCATGGATGTTAAAAGTGAATAAACAAAAAGCAACCGTGCCTTATTATTAATTATTTTTAGATAGAGACAGTGAAGGCAGAGAGGGAGGGAACGATGAAGGGAGGGTGGAGAGAAAGAGGAGACACTTCCTCCTGCAGAATACATCCTTTATGTTTGTCTTACTCTTTTGTTTCCACCAGGAATGCTGCTGGGACTTGGTGCCAGCATGGTGACTCCACCATTGCTCCCAGTAACCATTTTCCCTTTTTAATGTATTTTATTTTATTTTTTTTTAAAGAATTTATTTATTTATTAATGAGAAAGATAGGAAGAGAGAGAGAGAGAGAGAGAGAGAGAGAGAAAGAACCAGATATCACTCTGGTACATGTGCTGCCAGGGATTGAACTCGGGACCTCATGCTCGAGAATCCAATGCTTTATCCACTGCGCCACCTCCTGGACCACAATGTATTTTATTTTTGCCTCCAGGGTTATTGCTGGGGCTCAGTGCCTGCACTATGAATCCACTGTTCCTGGCAGCTAATTTTCCTATTTTTGTTGCCCTTGTTATTATTGTTATTGTTGTTGTTGGATAGGACAGAGAGAAATGGAGAGAGGAGGGGAAGACAGAGACAGGGAGAGAAAGACAGACACCTACAGACCTGCTTCAATGCCTGTGAAGCGACTCCCCTGCAGGTGGGGACTGGGGGCTCGAACCATGATCTTAAGTAGAACATCTCTTACTGTGCACACGTCAGAACTGCCTGGAGGAACACTCCCCATGTCTGCTCTGGGTCCCTCCCCACCGAGGATGGTGTCCCAGGAGGGGTCACTCACAACGCTCTGCTTTGCAAGCAGGTATCTCCGCCCCACAACATTTCTCTCTGGGGCCAGCGCTGCCCACCCACAGGTGTGCCCTCCTCCATCAGGCCCGTGAGCTCGGGCTTGACTGTGTGCACAGCAGGCCTTATCCTCAGAGGCCTGAGGGTTTACAAAGCATGTTTCTGCCCGTCAGACCATGCGGACTCATAAAGTCAACTGGGTCCCCAGGGGGCTGGGCTGAGGGCAGGCAGTGGAGGGAGGGGCAGCTCAGGGAGTTGGGCTGCTTCACAGGGACAGATGCTGGGGTGGGCGGGACTGGGGGGTGACACACAGAGACCACAGCTGGGCTGCTTCACAGGGACAGATGCTGGGGTGGGCGGGACTGGGGGTAACACACACAGAGACCACAGCTGGGCTGCTTCACAGGGACAGATGCTGGGGTGGGCGGGACTGGGGGTGACACACACAGAGACCACAGCTGGGCTGCTTCACAGGGACAGATGCTGGGGTGGGCGGGACTGGGGGTAACACACACAGAGACCACAGCTGGGCTGCTTCACAGGGACAGATGCTGGGGTGAGCGGGACTGGGGGTGACACACACAGAGACCACAGCTGGGCTGCTTCACAGGGACAGATGCTGGGGTGGGTGGGACTGGGGGTGACACACAGAGACCACAGCTGGGCTGCTTCACAGGGACAGATGCTGGGGTGGGTGGGACTGGGGGTGACACACAGAGACCACAGCTGGGCTGCTTCACAGGGACAGATGCTGGGGTGGGTGGGACTGGGGGTGACACAGAGACCACAGCTGGGCTGCTTCACAGGGACAGATACTGGGGTGGGCAGGACTGGGGGGTGACACAGAGACCACGGCTGCCGTGCGGGCCCCTGGCAGAGGCAGCTGGAGGCAGGAGGGTGGGCCTAGGGACAGCTGAAAGACATGCCCGGTGACACCCCTGCAGAGCCGACTGGGTCACCGCCCTTGGCCCTGTGACAGGCTTGGCCTGAGCCCCTCCAGTGACTGTTTCTGGGGCAGGTGTAAGCAGGTGCCCCTCCCCACCACCCTCAGACGGGCACGGGGGGCTGTGGACACATCAGGCTGCAGGCGTCCAGGGCCGGCTCAGAGCTGGAGGTGCCCTGCTGCCCGGAGTTCAGCCCACCTCTGCACCAGCTCCTGCACCCTCCCTGAGGGATTATCAGAAGTTAAATTCAAAGCTGCTAGTGGTTGTGAGTCACCTTTTCTTCCTCCTTTTTTCAATAGCGACTTGAGTGAAATTAGGCTGCTGTGTGGGTGGCTGTTAAGGGGCCTCGTTCCACGTCGGAGAGCTGCCCACACAGCAGATTTTTAGTGGCACTTGAAGCGGGACCTGATTTTGCCTCTCAGCTGTGGCATTAAAATAAAAAGCCCTTAAGCTGATTATAAAGATACCGATTTAAATCAGCAGGTCCCATTTGCATGAGGGGAGACATGTCTTTGCTGATTCCCGGAGACCTCATGTCCCTCAGGGGTGCCGCTGACAGCCTCCTGGAACTTCCCGTCAGAGAAATGACCCAGGGCATGCAAATGGACAGAGCCAGGGTGCGGGGTCCTGCCCAGCTCTCTGCCGACCTCTCACTCAGCTTGTTGTCCAGCCTCCGTCCATGTCCGTGTGGGGGACAGACGTCACTGACTGCCCCTGAGGAGCTGAGCTAGCCGATGGCGGGACTCCTTGGACTCACTGTCTGCCTCTCACCTCCAGTGGGCCCCAGGCTCCTGTGCCAACCTCACTCCACACACTCGCTGGCTTTGCAGGAGGATTTCCACGCTGTCACCTTACTTCATTCAGTCTGCTGTAACCACTGTGCTGCCCACCCCCCACTGGAGTTACTCCTAAGGCTTGGTGGCTGAATAAACCACTGCTATCAGTGCCAAGTTTTGATAGAGGGTGAGAAACAGAGAAGGAAAGAGGGGGAGAAAGAGCTAGAGGGAAAGGAACAGATAGAGGGAAAGAGAGACAGAGGGAAAGGGGCAGAGAGGGGGAAGAGAGAAAGACAGAGATAGGGAGAAGGAAAAGGAGATGAGGGAGAGAGAGAAGGAGAGGGTGGAGAGAGAGAAGGAGAGGGAGAGGGAGAGGGAGAGACAGACAGAGAAAGACAGAGATTGAGGCTTGCAGCAGTGTGAAGGACACCTGGTCCCAAGCCCTTTCAAGTCTTAAAAATGCCCACTGCTGAGCTCTGCTTTTGTCCACTGCCCTCACGGAGACTCGCTGTCCCTTCGGGGCATCGTGCCTCAGAGTTGTGGCTGGGCTTCCGGCCTTAGGGGCATCGTGCCTCAGAGCTGTGGCCGGGCTTCCGGCGTGTGCTTTCTCCCTCAGCATCAGGGGCATGTCAGAAAGCCTGGACTTCCTGCACAGGACCAATTCCAGAATTAAATCCTGAACTTTCAGCGGAGCTCCATGGAAGCCTGGGGATTCTTGGTGTCCTTGCGGACACCTTTCAGTTTATGCTTTCACCTTTGCCCTGCATGTATGTGTCTGCATGTATATGTCTGTGCATGCATGTGTGTGCATGCATGTGTGTGTGTGTGTGTGTGTGTGTGTGTGTGTGTGTGTGTTGCTACTGGGGTTGTCTCTGGAGCTTGGTGCCTACACGAGTAACCCACTAGTCTCAGTGGTTATTTTTTCCTTTTTTTTTTTTGACACAAAAGAGAAATTGAGAGTGGAGGTGGAGGCAGGGAGATGAGAAACACCTGCAGCCCTGCTTCACTGCTTGTGAAGCTCCCCATCTCCTGCAGGTGGGGACCTGGGGCTTGAAACCAGGTCCCTGTGCACAGCAGCAGGTGTTGGTCTGCTTCTAAATTCTGCTTCTAAAACCCCTTCTGTTGCATTGCTTGACACTATAGTCTATTTACATAATCATTGTTTTGTTCACACTGGTTTAATCCCCACTGGTTCCTGGCTTTTTCCTTCTCCTCACCCCCTATCCTACATACATCCTCTTCTGACCTGACACTTCCTCCTCAGGAGATATATATAGGACAGGATTGTGATTAGAGATAGCTAGCTTGCACTGAATTCCTCATCAATAAAGATTGAACTGCCTCCCAGCTCAGCCTGGCTGTCTCTCTCCTGCCTGAGAAGCTAGCCCGGCAAGCAGGTACGCTCAAAAACTGTGGCACCCCCTGGCTCTTTGCTTATGATCTTGGAAAAGCATCCATGGAGCAAGAGACATATCCCCCAAAGTGAAGACAGAGGGCACAGGTCTGTGCCCAGCCCAATCCGTCAGCTCCTGACACTTCACCTGAAGCAGGTGAGCTCTCCCAGAATGCAGCTCTCTCTATGCAGAGCTGGGCAGTCCTTCAGTCTGTGTCCATCAGTCAGCTCCTGACACTTCACCTGAAGCAGGTGAGCTCTCCCAGAATGCAGCTCTCTCTCTATGCAGAGCAGGGCAGTCCTTCAGTCTGTGCCCATCAGTCAGCTCCTGAAACTTCACCTGAGGCAGGTGAGCTCTCCCAGAATGCAGCTCTCTCTATGCAGAGCCAGGCAGTCCTTCAGTCTGTGTCCATCAGTCAGCTCCTGACACTTCACCTGAAGCAGGTGAGCTCTCCCAGAATGCAGCTCTCTCTCTATGCAGAGCTGGGCAGTCCTTCAGTCTGTGTCCATCAGTCAGCTCCTGACACTTCACCTGAAGCAGGTGAGCTCTCCCAGAATGCAGCTCTCCCTCTATGTAGAGCAGGGAAGTCCTTCATTCTGTGCCCATCAGTGAGTTCCTGACACTTCACCTGAAGCAGGTGAGCTCTCCCAGAATGCAGCTCTCTCTATGCGGAGCTGGGCAGTCCTTCAGTCTGTGCCCATCAGCCAGCTCCTGACACTTCACCTGAAGCAGGTGAGCTCTCCCAGAATGCAGCTCTCCCTCTATGTAGAGCAGGGAAGTCCTTCATTCTGTGCCCATCAGTGAGTTCCTGACACTTCACCTGAAGCAGGTGAGCTCTCCCAGAATGCAGCTCTCTCTCTATGCAGAGCTGGGCAGTCCTTCAGTCTGTGTCCATCAGTCAGCTCCTGACACTTCACCTGAAGCAGGTGAGATCTCCCAGAATGCAGCTCTCCCTCTATGTAGAGCAGGGAAGTCCTTCAGTCTGTGCCCATCAGTGAGTTCCTGACACTTCACCTGAAGCAGGTGAGCTCTCCCAGAATGCAGCTCTCTCTCTATGCAGAGCTGGGCAGTCCTTCAGTCTGTGTCCATCAGTCAGCTCCTGACACTTCACCTGAAGCAGGTGAGATCTCCCAGAATGCAGCTCTCCCTCTATGTAGAGCAGGGAAGTCCTTCAGTCTGTGCCCATCAGTGAGTTCCTGACACTTCACCTGAAGCAGGTGAGCTCTCCCAGAATGCAGCTCTCTCTCTATGCAGAGCCAGGCAGTCCTTCAGGTTTGGACACAATTCCACTTGCAGAACTGAAGCCAGGGAGGCATCACCCCGAGCTGCTTCATTCATACAAACTGATTGTGCATTTAATGCTCCTGCTTGTTTTTTTTTTTTCTCCAGGTTTATTGCTGGGGCTCAGTGCCACAAATCCACTGCTACTGGAGGCAATTTTTCCCATTTTGTTGCCCTTGTTGTTGTTGTTGTAGTTACTATTGTTGTTGTTGTTGATGTCATCATTGCTGAATAGGACAGAGAGAAATGGAGAGAGGAGGGGAAGACGGGGGGAGAAAGACAGACACCTGCAGACCTGCTTCACTGTCTGTGAAGTGACTCCCCTGCAGGAGGGGAGCCGGGGGCTTGAACTAGGATCCTTATGCCCGTCCTTGCACTTTGTCCCATGTGCGCTTAACCCACTGCGCTGCAGCCCAGTCCCTCCTTGTTCTGTCCCAAGTCTCGGTGATCTGTTGGTTCTGTCTTGGGATGATCACCTTTTCTCTCTCTGAGAAGACGGAAGAAGCAGCAGCTTTTTTCATTCCTCCCCTCTGCCTTCTGTCTCTCCAGACCTCCCTTCACGCTGCTGCTGGGGTCTCTTTCCTGCTCATCTTCCCAGTATCCCTGTCAATGACGTGGTTCCATCCTTTCTCTGTAACCTTGGTTTTATCACGAGTGTCAGTCTAACAGAGCCAGAGAAGCCTTCTCGTTTGGTACAACCGCGATTTCCTTCCTCCTACTTCCTTTTGCCCAAAATACATGCTCCAAAGAGGGAACTGAACTTGAGCACATCCAGGAAGGTGGGCTGGAGGCTGCTTCCTCGCCTCAGGCCTTGGTGATCTGCACCCCTCTCCTCCATCTTGGCGTTTGGCTTTGAGTGGGTGAAGGTGCTGAGGGGCCTGAGTGTGGGACTAAAGTGATTCAACTTGTCACTGGAGCCTTGGGGGGAGGCGTCCTCTTTTCATTCAGGGAGAAAGAGCCTAAAAGATGGAGATGACTCCCTGAGGTGAACAGAAAGCTGAGCTCTCAGCCAGAGGTCCTGAGCTGTGCCAGAGTAGTGCTCTGGTTCGTGGCACTCCCCTCTGCCTCCTCTCGCTAATTAACAAATGAAGCATTTTTTCTAATTTCAGAAAGATCTCATTTTGAACCATTTTCTTTCATAGAGATTATTACAGTTCCTTCCAGATTCAAGCATATGCCTAGATGTTTAATGTGTGAGACGTGAGACAGGAACCACCTTGGTTTTGCTGTTCATAGCAGTGACATTTGCTGACTAGCTTGTCTTTCTCCTTGTGACTTATCATCTTCATTTCAGGTTCAATGGACACTCACAGGTCTTTTTCTGGTTTGGCTCTTCTGGTGATCTTTCTTTCATAGAGACTGAGAAATTGAGGAGAGTAGAGAGTGAAAGAGAAGGAGAGACAGCTGCAGCCCTGTTTCACCTCATGTGAAGTTTCCCTCCTGCAGGTGGGGACTGGGGACTTGAACCTGGGTCCTCGCACATGGCTTGTGCAAAGTACTGGGTGTGCCCCTCCCCCACCCCAGTGTTTTTTCTATTCCCTTGCCGTATTTTAATCGCTGTCGGAAAGCTTGACTTCCTGAGCAAGGATATCCATGGATACTTGTAGTTTGATTTTTTTTTTCAAAGATAAAAGGGTAGTTGAAGGATCTGCTGTTCTTACAAGCCATCTGGCATTCCACATACACTTTTAAAAATCATGTACAATAATAATTTAAACTTCTACTTGCTTATCTCTGGAATCACTCTTTAAAAGCTGGCTCATAAGCCTTTTAATCTGAAGAGAAGTAGAATTCTTGATAATTAACTTCTGAAGTGCTTATTCCATGGAGATGAGTTGACTTTCCTCCCCTCATCTCAGGCCATTTCCTTCTTTTATTTACTCATTGTGATTTAATCATGATTAACAGGATTGTAAGATGACAAGTGTACAGTTCCACAGCTCTCCCCATAATGAAATCCTGTGATTTTATTTACCCAGAGGAGAGGCTCGGAGATGGGATGCAGCTTGCTTGCTCCCTCAGAACAGGACCGTGGCCCTGGAACTCAGCACCTTCTGTTTCTTGAGAGCATCTGCAGAAGCTGGAGGCTGCGACTGTGTCCCAGCCTTGCCGGTCGCATTCTCAGTGACAGAGATGCAGGAGGCCTTCTACCCTGGTCCTTACTCCAAGGCAGTTCTGGCTCTTTTTCCTGGGAGGTTCTAGCTCTTTGTGATCCTGGGGGAGCATGCTGTTGTTTGCATCTTGTTGTTTGTAAACATTTCCCCACATGTCTCATTTGCATTTTGAAAACCTTTGTGAATCCTGGTGAGTTGGGGCTTTGCTGAAATTTATTTCTTCCTGTTGCTGGAGATGGTTGTATCTTGCTGCAATAATTCCATGGCTTCCAGCTCTCAGGAAACGGGCAGTCAGGCAGTGCAGAGAAGCCTTCTTGCAGTCCATGTGCCTGGGTTTAGCCTGATACCAGCCCTGGGACGGTTGTATGATGCTGGGCAGATTGCTCAACCTCCTTGTCCTGTGCTAATGCCTTTCTAAAGTAGACACCATAATCACAGCTTTCCAGAGGCCTTGGCCCCTAGCACAGAGAAGTCAGGCTGTACTGGCTCAGAATTCTGGGTCCTGGGCCCTAACACAGAGAAGTCTCACTGTACTGACTCAGAATTCTGGGTCCTGGGCTCCTAGCACAGAGAAGTCAGGCTGTACTGGCTCAGAATTCTGGGTCCTGGGTCCTAACACAGAGAAGTCAGTGTGTACTGACTCAGAATTCTGGGTGCTTGGCCCCTAGCACAGAGAAGTCAGGCTGTACTGGCTCAGAATTCTGGGTCCTTGGCCCCTAGCACAGAGAAATCTCACTGTACTGGCTCAGTCTTCTGGGTCCTGGGCCCCTAACACAGAGAAGTACTGGTTCAGAATTCTGGGTCCTTGGCCCCTAGCACAGAGAAATCTCACTGTACTGGCTCAGAATTCTGGGTCCTTGGCCCCTATCACAGAGAAATATCACTGTACTGGCTCAGTATTCTGGGTCCTGGGCCCCTAACACAGAGAAGTCAGGCTGTACTGGCTCAGAATTCTGGGTCCTGGGTCCTAACACAGAGAAGTCAGTCTGTACTGGCTCAGAATTCTGGGTGCTTGGCCCCTAGCACAGAGAAGTCAGGCTGTACTGACTCAGAATTCTGGGTCCTGGGCCCTTAGCACAGAGAAGTCAGTCTGTACTGGCTCAGAATTCTGGGTCCTTGGCCCCTAGCACAGAGAAATCTCACTGTATGGCTCAGAATTCTGGGTCCTTGGCCCCTAGCACAGAGAAATCTCACTGTACTGGCTCAGAATTCTGGGTCCTGGGCCCTTAACACAGAGAAATCAGGCTGTACTGGCTCAGAATTCTGGGTCCTTGGCCCCTAGCACAGAGAAATCTCAGTGTACTGGCTCAGAATTCTGGGTCCTGGGTCCTAGTACAGAGAAGTCTCACTGTACTGGCTCAGAATTCGGAGTCCTGGGCCCTTAGCACAGAGAAGTCAGTCTGTACTGGCTCAGAACTCTGCGTCCTGGGCCTAGGGGTGGCACACATCATTGGGCTTACACATTGCCATGTGCACACACCTAAGTTGAAGCCTCCAGTCCCCTCTTTTCTCAGTTTCTCTCTGTATTATTAGATAAATAAATAAATAAGAAATAAATAAGAATCCCAAGTTCATTATTTCTGTTCCTATCCTGAATTAATGAATTAAATATTAGAAAAGAAACTGCCCTTCTTTATGAAAGGACCACCTTAAAGAAGGAACGTTGTTATGGACAACCTTGGTCCTCAGGTCCCCGTAAGGGCATCTGGTCTCCATGTTGTCTCACATCACAGGAAGCATTTGCCGTGCCCCTCAGAGCAGGGCTCCCCTGCTTGGCCCTCCAGGATCCGGCCTCCCCTCCCCCTCAGCCTCCTCTCCTCCCTGAGCACTTCTGCCCCCACACCCACCACCTACTTTTCCTCCAACACACCAAGCTCGTAGTCTCAGGCCTTGGCACTTGCTCTTCAGTGGGCTTGTCTCTGAGATGGGACCAGCGGGCGGGCACGGCGCCTGGCACAGTGCTGATGATCTGAGTCACTGGGGCTGGTTCTGGGCTCCTTGCTCCCCTCTCTCCATGACATCAATGAGCAAATCAACTGGGAACTGATTATTCCAAAAATACATTATAGATTCAGACCCTTTCTCTTGGCTTCAAGCCTTTGAAGTCCCACAACTTTCCCTGATGAGAGTGAAATGAAAAGAGGCATTTGCAATTTTAATTTTCAGATCGCTTTTATATAAAACTACAAAGGAAGGAATTAGCAATATCAACAAGATGAAAGGATGTGGGGAATTATAAGGAGGAGGAGCATGGTGTTTTGCTGTCTCATTTATAGACAGTTTGGAAGATATGAATAATACATAAGACAAGCGTTGACTGGCTGAGGAAATGCAGAGTGGGTCCTCAGTATTGGGGTGCAATGCCAGGAGCTTGGGAGTCCAGACTTTAGTCAGTGCAAGGATGGAGGTTCAGGGAGGCCCCTTATCAATGGGGAAGCCAGAAAACCATGTTGGTCAGGACTGTCCTGGTAACAAGAGTTTATATTGAGGGTGTCCTCTCTGGGGTAAGGTTCATTGACTTTGTGAGAGCTAGTCACCACCACCCCCAGTCTGCTTTGCTTGGTTAGGTTGGTGAAGTTAATACAGAGCCCTGAGCTTATGAGTCTCCCCTGGGTTCCTAGCAGCCCAGACTTGAGGTGTGACTTTCTCACCCCTCTCACACATTGCACTTTGCACTCAGACTGCTTTTCCTCTTTATTTCTATGTAGAGGAAAAAAGGGACCCTCTCTCTGAAAATGAAACACAGACATGAGAGAGGAATGTAAAGGGAAATATAGACCACAGGGACAGTGCACTCAGGAGAAGAGAGAAGTTGAGCTGGCCAGCTGGACTTTGAGGCTGTCTTCAAAGAAGCCCTTTCAGTCCTGGGTCCTGTGCTCCAAGGAGGTGGTCTCTCAGAAGGATGGCAGTCCAACTCATCAGGGAGAACAATCAGACCTGTAGGAAAATGTCAGAAATAATAGCAGTTCAAGGCCCCAGCAAAGACCCCTTTGGTCTCTCTCTACCCACCCATCATCCATCCATCCATCCATCCATCCATCCATCCATCCATCCATCCATCATCTATCATCAATCCATCCATCTGTCCATTATCCATCTTCCATCCATCTGTTCATCTATCCATCACCCTTCCATGCATCCTTCCATCCATCCATCTATCTATCATCTATCATCAATCTATCCATCCATGCACCATTCATCCATCTGTCAATCATCCATCCATTCATCCATCCACCATCCATCCATCCATCCATCATCCATCCATCCATCATCCATCCATTCATCTGTACATCATCCTTCCATCCATCCATCCATCCATCAATCCATCATCCATCCATCCATCATCCATCCATTCATCTGTACATCATCCTTCCATCCATCCATCCATCCATCATCTATCCATCTGTCCGTCTATCCATCCATCATCCATTCATTCATCTATCATCCATCCATTTTCCATCCATCCATCACCCTTCCATCTATCCATCTATCCATTATCTATTATCAATCCATCCATCATCCCTCCATTAATCTGTCCATAATCCATATATCCATCCATTCATCTGTCAATCATCCATCCATCCATCCATCATCCATTTATACATCATCATCCATCCATCATCTGTCCATCATCCATCTTCTATCAATCCATCAAACCATCACCCTTCCATGCATCCTTGCATTCATCATATATCCATCATCTATCATCAGTCCATCCATCCATTCATCCATCATCCATCCATTCATCTGTCCATCATTCATCCATGCATCCTTCCATCCATCCATCATCTATCCATGCATCCTTCCATCCATCCATCTTCCATCCATGCATCCTTCCAACCATCTATTCTCCCCTCATCATACATCCATTTGATCATCCTATTATTTGTCCTTCCAGGCAAGGGCAGAAACCTTGAAAGTGGACCAATGATATTCCAGGATGATACGCAAAGCTAACGCAAGAGGCTGAGGAACGGTAAGTGTAGAAAAGAGAGGTGTCGGTCCTGCCATGTAAAGTCCACACCTTCAAGTCTTGGATAGACATCACTCCTCTGAGCTTTTGTAACCAACCAAAGTAGAAAACTAAGACAGCATAATGTCTCTGACTCGCAGTGTCTGTATGTAAAAATAAACCCATTGTCAAGGAAAAGCACAGCTCCGGTTGACTCTGAGACCAGTGAGAAGTTTTGTAGGCAAGGAGGGTTGAGGCTTAGCCAGCAACAGGCTCTGGGGCTACCCGCCCCATTAAGGGGACATTGTGGTGTTCAGTGAGTGGAGCCAGGAGGCACTGCACTGGAGAAGGAAGGCACTGGGGATGGAAGGACCGTGCTCTGCCCAAGCTCCTGAGGAGAGAATGTCCCAACACCCCGGACCGTCACTGTCTCTCAGCCTGCTGCCCTTCCTTAGGTCTCGGCTCTGTAAGAGGTGTTACTGCTTTGCAGCTGCGTAAGCCCAACCCTAAGCCTGGGCTCCCTCAAGGTTAAAAGGGGCCTGAGTCCACCAGTCATTGACAGCCACCTGGGCTTTCCTTGTGGACGTCATCCAAGCAAACAGCTCCCCTGGCCAATGAATAACTAATGCACAGACACCAGTCTAGGCACCTGGGTCGGAACTTCTGGGAACAGCGATCAAACACATGGAAACTTTCTTCACTGAGGTCTCTTTCCACTG
Source organism: Erinaceus europaeus (assembly GCF_950295315.1). NCBI lineage: Eukaryota > Metazoa > Chordata > Mammalia > Eulipotyphla > Erinaceidae > Erinaceus > Erinaceus europaeus. The sequence continues at coordinate 253,125 of NC_080164.1, read as the reverse complement.
CGGAGAGAGACAGTAGGCACTGAGAAATTCAGGTAAAAATATAGAGTTGTCAACGCTCATGTTCAGTGGGGAAGCAATTACAGAAGCCAGACCTTCCACCTTCTGCATCCCACAATGACCCTGAGTCCATACTCCCAGAGGGACAAAGAATAGGAAAGCTATCAGGGGAGGGGATCGGATATGGAGTCCTGGTGGTGGGAGTTGTGTGGAGTTGTACCCCTCCTATACTATGGTTTTGTCAGTGTTTACTTTTTATAAATAAAAAATAAATTAAAAATATAGATATTTTCCTGGTATGGTGATATGTGCTATGGTAAACAAAGTTGGAGAGTGAGGTAGAAATAACTGGAGTGAGATTGAAGGGGGTTGTAATTTAAAAATCTTTCTGAAAGGCTGTGGAGTAAGACCTGCAGGAGATGAGGAAACCCTCTGTGCAGATGAGAGAGAAAGAGAGAGAGAGAGAGAGAGAGAGAGAGAAAGTTGATGTCATAGAAGGAGAATAAGCAGACCTTGAGGACGGCCACTGAAGATTAGTCTCCATGGATCATGCTTAGGAATCACCAGAGAACACGCATTCTGCCAAAGCTGAGTCTACTGTGCAGGAACTGACCACATCCGTGGGGTCTGTCCACACCATGATGAACCTGAGGGATGAGAGGTTGTCAAACCCTTGTCACTGCCTTTGGAAGGCTTTTCAAGCAATTACAGTGGCCAGAACCGCCAACTTCTGCACCCCAAAAGAATTTTGATCCAAACCCCCAGAGCAGGAGAAATGTCAGGGGGAAGATGACTAGAAGGTTCTGAACTCCAACTCCATCAGGACCCTGAGAGAGAAGAGGAAAAAAGGAAGGACACTTGCCTCCCTGAGTGATAGTCAATGCTGGTGTTCTGTTTTTAAAGGAGTCTCTCTCTCTCTCTCTCTCATCATGGGAATTATTGAGCAGGCAGTATTTCTCAGTGAGGAAATTACTTGTATTTGAAGAGGTGATTTGAACAGAGACAACCTGTGAAGTACATGAATTTAGGATATCCAGATCACACTTCTGAATCTATATTCTTGTGACCCCTGACTTAAGGTGAGTCATGATGTGGACAGAATAGAGCAGGGAGGACATCTGAGCCAGCCCTCTGCCCTGCTTCCTAAAGAACGTGTGGCAGGGTGTGACCAGAGGGCTGGACTCCAAGCACGAGGTCCCGAGCGTGAGCCAGCCTGGCATGTGCAGGAGTGATGCTCTGGCTCTCCCTCTCCCCACCTTCGTAAACACTGGTCTCCTGTGGCAGGGAGCGCGGCAGGAAGCATGGCAGGAAGCAGTAAAGCCAGTGTGAGACTGGCTAGTGAATGGACCCCAGAATGCAGGGCTTGTCAGAGCAGGGGGGGTACTGCACTGTGCTTACTATGACCTAGTGTCAGTGTCTGCAATGACCTCAGATGAGGAATGTGGGACTTGAGGCAGCTGGCTAGTTGCTCAGGGCCACACAGGCCTGGGACACCTCGCAGCACCTCAGGTCTGACTCCCCAGTTGCGTATGTGGGTGTCCTGTGTGGGGGCACCACCCAGAAGGAGAGCGCGGGACCTGAGGGAGAGAGGGACGTCCACCACCTTGGTGCCCCAAGTGAGCTGGGGACAGAGCTGTGAAAATGGTGCCTGAGGGCATCCGTCTAGTGTGAGGAGGAAGGGGTGCGGCATGGCTGCCACTGGGCTGGAGCTTGGGCTGTCTGAAAGCATCAGAGAACAGGAAAAAGGAAGTGTGGTCCTGAAACCCTAACAGCCAGAGTAGTTGTGCTCTCTGGGGTTCATTCTTGACTGGACAGCCTCCTCCACCTTGGAAGAGTCTCCGTGCTGGTATGAGCCCTGCCCGTGGATTCCCTGGGGACACTCCAGTTGGGTGTGATCTGTGACCTTGCTGGGATTCCCTTCCCATGGTGCATCTGGGGGCTGTGCGTGTGGGAGCACCGCTTCTGGAGGGAGCACCTTGGGGTGCGAGGTGGCACAGCTGCGGGTCTGCCTTCTCGAGACAGCGGCCCTGGTATCTCTGTGGTGGGCATCTCCAGGCAGTCACCCTGGCACCTGGCCTGAGGTCTGCACCCATGGGATGGGCCCCCTGGCGGGAAGGACACTTGGCCCCTGCAGAGCCTCAGCGGCTCATCTGGGTGTCCTGGGGCCTTGTGCAGACAGTCTCTGCTTCCTGGGCGGCCGACATCAGGGCCCAGCCGTCCACAGGGCCACCCAGCTGCTCTGGTCCCCACACCTGGGCGCACACCCCAGCCCTACAGGGAGCCCCTCAGCCCAGTTCCCAGCTGGCTCATCATGCGCTCTGCTGTGAATCCCATGAAGAAGCACTGAGAAAGGATGCCGGCTTCCTCCCTCTGCCGACACAGGTCAGCTCTTGGACTGAGGCATTCGCACAGGGGGAGTTTGCAGAGAAGAGGCCAGCAGAACCAGCCTGTCAGCTGCACCCCAGCCCTGACACCTGACACCCTCCTCCACCTCTTCAGAAAGACAGCTGTGCCTGTCACTAGCTGCCAGGGCCAGGCCCAGGCTCCAGCACTGTACTGCAGATAAAGAACGCATCAACTGAGGGGCCAAAGGATCCGGGTTCGAGCCCCTACTCCCTTCCTGCAGGGGGAAACTCTGTAAGTGGTGCAGCAAGTTTGCAGGTGTCTCCCTTTCTCCCTATCTATCTCTCTTCCCATCTCAATTTCTTTCTGTCCTGGAAAATGAAACTGAAAAAAAAAAAGAATAAATTGATTTAGAAAAATAGAACACTTGTGGTCTGGGAGGTGGTACAGTGGATGGAACATTGGACTCTCAAGCATGAGGTCCTGGGTTCAGTCCCCAGCAGCACACATACCAGAGTGATATCTGGTTCTTTCTTTCTCTCTCCTCCTTTCTCATTAATAAATAAAATATATTTAAAATTTTTTAAAAAGAAAGAAAACAGAACACGATATGAAAGAAAGCCAGGTAGGGCAGCCAGGAGTGTGTGGCTCAGGGATTCTTGCTCATAATGCGGATCTGTACATGGGGAATCCACCCTCTTCACCCATCTTGGATGGAGCTTGAAGGAATCCTGTGAAGTGAGGTCAGTCAGAAACAGAAGGATGAACATGGGATGATCTCACAGGCGGAAGTTGAAAAACAACACCAGAAGAGAAAACACTGAGTGGAACTGGGACTGGAGTTGGCGTATTGCACCCGAGTAAAAGACTCCGGGGTGGGGTGTTCAGGTCCTGGGACAGGACGGCAGAGGAGGATCTGGTGGGGCTAGGACTGTGGAAAACACAAATGTTCTGCATGTACAGACTATTGTATTTTACTGTTGACTGTAAGCCAGTAATCTGCCAATAAAGAAATAAAAAAAAAATAATGTGGATCTGTGCCGTGAACACTTTCCTGGCTCTTGACCAAACTGTAAATGAGAAGCCTTTCTCCAGAAAGACGTCCACAGAAATAGCAGCACACCGTGCTTCCCACTTGAGGACAGGCAGACACGGCTTCCCTGTCCCCACCCATGGCTGCAGCCAAGTCCTGGGACACCCGCCATGCAGTGAGAGCAGGGCCTTCTGAGAGCTGGAGAGAAGGCAGCAGGGGCCGGGCAGCGGCACACCTGGAGAGGCACTCACATCACAGGAGGGGGCAGGCCTGAGGGCCCTCTGCAGTACTGAGTGCCCTGAACTCCTTGGCTTTGTGGATCCAGCGCTGGGGTGGAGGAGAGAAGAGGCAGGAGGAGCACAGACAGGCCCCAGGAAGAGTCCAGGAGCCAAGGATGGTGATGCTCATCCCGGGGGCACCAGAGTGAGCAGGGCAGCTAGCGTGAGAGTGTGAGGGCATTCCTCCTCAGCCACTTCCATCCTGTTTCTTTAAGGGAGGCAGAGAGGGAGAGGGAGAGGGAGAGAGAGAACACCACCATCCACAGAGCTCTCCCATCCATGGTGCTCAGTGTGGCTTGAGGACTTGAACCCAGGGCCTCTCACACGGTGAGGAGAAGGTTCAACTCCAGGACAGACTCAGCTGAGGGCTGTGCTCTCTCAGCCAGATGGACTCCAGGAAACTTTAAGTCCCCTCTCCTGCCCCCACAGCGAAGACCACCCCCAGAATCCTGCCCCACAACAAAGAACACCCTATATCCTGCCCCCACAGGGAAGACCACCTCCAAATCCTGCCCACACAGCCAAGACCACCCCCATATCCTGCCCACACAACCAAAACCACCCCTATATCCTGCCCCCACAGGGAAGACCACCTCCAAATCCTGCCAACACAGGGAAGACCACCCCAGGAATCCTGCCCACACAGCCAAGACCACCCCCACATCCTGCCCACACAGGGAAGACCACCTCCAAATCCTGCCCACACAGCCAAGACCACCCCCATATCCTGCCCCCACAGGGAAGACCACCTCCAAATCCTGCCCACACAGCCAAGACCACCCCCGGAATCCTGCCCATACAGCCAAGACCACCATCAGAATCCTGCCCACACAGCAAAGACCACCCCCGGAATCCTGCCCACATAGCCAAGACCACCCCCAAATCCTGCCCACATAGCAAGGGCACCCCCCCAATCCTGCCCACACAGCAAAGACCACCCCCCATAATCCTGTCCACACAGCAAAGCAAGGGCACCTGGAACCCTGCCCATACAGTGAAGACCACCCCTATGTCCTGCCCCCACAGGGAAGACCACCCCTGGAAGTAGAACCCAGCCCCAGCTGAGCAGATGCCATCTCCTCCCTTGAGGAGAAGGTCCCCAGGGCCATGGTGGAGGGGGCCCTGTTGGAGGGACTGTGGCGGAGGGGAGCAGGGGCTGCAACAGTGTTGGGGAGATGCCTGGGGTGGGCAGGGCAGGAGGCGTGAGCTCAGGACAGGCTGGGTCCGTGGTCCCTGTGCAGAACCAGCTCGTGGTGTCACCCTCACTCGGGGCTCGCAGCCCGCAGGACACACCTGCTGGTCCTGCAATAGGAACCTTTGCTGCCTGAGGCCTGGACTCCAGGATGTGTCCATGCTTCCACGACCCAGAGACCCTAGGCCCATCCACAGGGCGGCTGCTTCTGCCCAGTCCTCAGGCTGAGAGACAACACAGCCCCCACGTAGAGCACTCACTGTCTCACACACAGGACTCAGGAAACACACACTGGGGGAGCACCACCCCCATCTTCCTTTCTATATGGAGAAAGTTGGTTTGGAGTGGCAAAGCCCAGTGATGACAACAGATAAAAATAAATTAACAGCAGGAAGAACATTGGGTAAGGGGGCATCATTATGGTTCTGCAAAAGCGACTCCTGCCTGAGGCTCTGAGGTCCCGGGTTCAAGCCCCAGCATCACCCTCAGCCAGAGCTGAGCAGAGCTCCTGTCCTTTTCTCTCTGTAGCTCTCCTAACATTAAATAAATTATTTAAAAATAATTAATATCCAAGTGAAGTTGCCTGATCCTCATCCCAGCCCAGTACCTTCCCAGCCACCCCAGTGCTACTAGGAGCCATCGCTCACTGGCTCCCCTCACTTCCTGCCTTCATGGGCCTCAGCTCTGTGCCCTCCCTCACTCAGCACAGGAAAGTGCTTCCCCATCCCTTCCTCGGGGCCACGACTGCCTTTTGATGTCTGTTCACAGTAGATGTCACTGGAGACTGGGAGGTGGAGTGGGCAGAAGGGGTAGAGCGCTTCCTAGCACCAGCCCTTTCTGTTTCTCTGTGGTGGTGAGTCACCCCTTCATGAGGGAAGGTCTTTATTATTCTTTAAATTATTTTTTTATTGAAGCAGAGAGGCAGTGAGGCAGGGAGAGAGTGAAAGAGACTTCAGTACCAAAGCTTCCTCCAACGCGGGGGGAGCTGGGCTTGAACCTGGGTCTTGTGCATGGCATAGCAGCACCCAGTTCAAGTGGGTTATTCTGCTAGCCTCAGGGACTCCTTCCTGGCTGGTCCCAGAGGACTGTGGTGTCTTCTGTGTTCCTGGGGCTCTATCCCCCTTTTGGTCTCTCGTTTGGTCATTAAAAGACCTGAAGGTGGCAACGGCAAACGTCTTTCTCCCATCTTGCAAAGTAGAGGCAGGGCCAGAGTGACTGAAAGGACAGTAAGAAGCCTCCAAACTTCTGGGGAGAACCTGGGCCAGGAGTCTCAGAAACCACAAGAGAAGGATACAGGCACTGAGGTGGAGACTGAGGAAGAGGGGTCGGCCTACCCCATCCCCTTCCAGAGGCCTCCAGCAGAACAGAGCAAGCAAGGGGTCTCCTCAGTTGCCATTCTCTAGAGCTGAGGCTTCATGCAGAAGCAAGCTCTGTGGGAAAGGAGGCTGCCTTCCTGAGGAGAGTGGGGTCAGGGCTGGAGAAGGAGGCTGTGGGGAGGAGGCTGCCTTCCTGAGGAGAGTGGGGTCAGGGGTGGGGAAGGAGGCTGTGGGGAGGAGGCTGCCTTCCTGAGGAGAGTGGGGTCAGGGCTGGGGAAGGAGGCTGTGCTGGGATAGTACCTTAGGATGAAGTACCCCCAGAGGGACTGGGTAAACCTAGAGGGACTGAGTACCCCCAAAGGGACTGAGTATCCCCAGAGAGACTGGCTACCCCCAGAAGTACTGAGTACCCCAAGAAAAACTGAGTACCCCAGAGGGGCTGGGTACTTAGAGGGACTAGGTACCCCTAGAGGGACTGGCTCTCCCCAGAAGGACTGGGTACCCCCAGGGACTGGGAACCCCCAGAGAGACTGAGTACCCCCAGAGAGACTGAGTACCCCCAGAAGGACTGGGTACCCCCAGGGACTGGGAACCCCCAGAGAGACTGGATACCCCCAGAGAGACTGAGTACCTCCAGAGGGACTGGGTACCCCAGAGGGACTGGGTACTCTCAGAGGGATTGGATACTCTCGGAGGGACTAAGTACCCCCAGAGGGACTGAGAACCCACAGAGGGACTGGGTACACCTAGAAGGACTGAGTACCCCCAGAGGGACTGGCTACCCCCAAATCGACTGAGTATCCCCAGAGGAAATAGGTACTCCCAGAAGTACTGAGTACCCCAGGAAAAACTGAATACCCCAGAGAGACTGGGTACTTCCAGAGGGACTGGGTATCCCCAGAGGGACTGAGTACCCCTAGAGTGACTGAGCACCCCCAGAGGGACTGGGTACCCCAGAGGAACTGGATACTTTCAGAGGGACTGGGTACTCCCAGAAGGACTGTGTACTCCCAGAGGGACTGAGCACCCCCAGAAGGACTGGGTACCCCCAGAGGGACTGGGTACCCCAGAGGAACTGGATACTCTCAGAGGGACTGGGTACTCCCAGAGGGACTGAGTAACCCCAGAAGGACTGGGTACTTCCAGAGAGACTGAGTACCCCCAGAGGGACTGGGTACCCCCAGAGGGACTGGGTACCCCAGAGGGACTGAGCACCCCCAGAAGGACTGGGTACCCCCAGAGGGACTGGGTACCCCCAGAGGGACTGGGTACCCCAGAGGGACTGAGCACCCCCAGAGAGACTGAGCACCCCCAGAAGGACTGGGTACCCCCAGAGGGACTGGGTACCCAGAGGGAGGCAGCAGGCTTGCACAGCCAGCTGTTTCTGAGCAAGCAGACAGTCCTGCAGGCTGTCTGTCAGCAAGGTTTTCTGTCTTTGTTTTCTCCCCTTGTTTGCTTTCAAGTAACAGATGCACCCTGCAGATGACACCTTCCCTGCACTGAGCAGAGCACAGGCAGCAGGCTGGCCCAGCAGACTTCCTTGTGGGCTGCAGCCATGGAGCCTCTGGGGCCACGGATGGTCTGCGTTTCCCTCTTGCTCTCCTGAGAGGACCCAGGAGCCCCTGGTCATCCCTGACCGCAGACCACCAGCTCCCAAACTGTTGTCCGGACATGTTGAGCTCTTCACAGGGTGACTGACGAATGGTCTCCAAACATTTCGATCCTCACTGTCCTAGTGAAAAACCCTGTGGAGTGTGCACTCCGACACAGATGTCAAACTGCTAGACCCCAATTCCTATATCGTCTAACATGTCCAAGTTACTTCTAATTACCTATAAGATATAAACAAATGTGCCAAATGGGAACTAAAAGATCAAGTAGACATGTACTAGGTGGGGAATTGCCTTCTCAAAGTTCATGTCCCCGGGCTGGTGAGGTCGGGCATCTGAGAGGACACCTGCCTTGTCCTGCTTGTGGCGAAAGTTTGAGCCCACGTCCCCCTAACTGGAAGAGCTTTGGTGCTCTGAGTTCTCCCTCCATTTCTTGCTATCTGAAAAGTCACCCCAAAGCAGGAAAGCCCTAGCCATGACAATAAAGAAAACATAATTAAACAGTAAAAGCAATGGGTCATCCACGTATAAAGCATGAAGATTGAAGACAACATTGTAAAAATTAAAAGTTACACTGAAGAATCAAAAAGTAGTAAGGGATCTGAGAAGAGATTCAGAACATTACATCAGAAAGACAAGATGTCTGGGGAGGGATTTGAAAGATGAAAAGCTTTGGAGGTTTCAAGGTTAAAAAGGCATCAATCCCAAACAGAATGGGTGTATAATATAATAGGTGAAATAAGACAGACAGAGAGAGACAGGACAACTGGGTCTCATGTTAGACACAGAGAGACAGGACAACTGGGTCTCATGTTAGACAGAGAGAGACAGGACAACTGGGTCTCATGTTAGACAGAGAGAGACAGGACAAATATGACTCATGTTAGAGAGAGACAGCACAACTGGGTCTCATGTTAGACAGAGAGAGACAGCACGACTGGGTCTCATGTCAGACAGAGAGAGACAGCACAACTGGGTCTCATTTAGACAGAGAGAGACTGCACAACTATGTCTCATGTTAGACAGAGAGAGACAGCACAACTGGATCTCATGTTAGACAGAGAGAGACAGCACAACTGGATCTCATGTTAGACAGAGAGAGACAGCACCACTGGATCTCATGTTAGACAGAGAGAGACAGCACGACTGGGTCTCATGTCAGACAGAGAGAGACTGCACAAATGGTTCTCATGTCAGACAGAGAGAGACAGCACAACTGGGTCTCATTTAGACAGAGAGAGACAGGACAACTGGGTCTCATTTAGACAGAGAGAGACAGGACAACTATGTCTCATGTTAGACAGAGAGAGACAGGACAACTGTGTCTCATGTTAGACAGACAGAGAAAACACAACTGGGTCTCATGTTAGACAGAGAGAGACAGGACAATTGGGTCTCACGTTAGAAAGAGAGAGACAGGGAGTCGGGCTGTAGCGCAGCGGGTTAAGCGCAGGTGGCGCAAAACACAAGGACCGGCATAAGGATCCCGGTACGAACCCCGGCTCCCCACCTGCAGGGGAGTCGCTTCACAAGCGGTGAAGCAGGTCTGCAGGTGTCTATCTTTCTCTCCTCCTCTCTGTCTTCCCCTCCTCTCTCCATTTCTCTCTGTCCTATCCAACAACGACAACAACAATAATAACTATAACAATAAAACAACAAGGGCAACAAAAGGGAATAAATAAATAAAATAAATATTAAAAAAAAAGAAAGAGAGAGACAGGACAACTGAGTCTCATGTTAGACAGAGAGAGAGAGGAAAACTGGGTCTCATGTTAGACACAGAGAGACAGGACAACTATGTCTCATGTTAGACAGAGAGAGACAGCACTACTGAGTCTCATGTTAGACAGAGAGACAGGACAACTGGGTCTCATGTTAGACAGAGAGAGACAGGACTACTGGGTCTCATGTTAGACAGAGAGAGACAGGACTACTGGGTCTCATGTTAGACAGAGAGAGACAGCACAACTGGGTCTAATGTTATACAGAGAGAGACAGGAAAACTGGGTCTCATTTAGACAGAGAGAGACTGCACAACTGGGTCTCATGTTAGACAGAGAGAGACAGCACAACTGGGTCTCAAGTTAGACAGAGAGAGACAGGACAAATATGTCTCATGTTAGACAGAGAGAGAAAGCACAACTGGGTCTCATGTTAGACAGAGAGAGACAGGCCAACTGGGTCTCATTTAGACAGAGAGAGACAGGACAACTGGGTCTCATGTTAGACAGAGAGAGACAGCACAACTGGGTCTCATGTTAGACAGAGAGAGATAGGACTACTGGGTCTCATGTTAGACAGAGAGAGACAGGACTACTGGGTCTCATGTTAGAGAGAGTCAGGACTACTGGGTCTCATGTTAGACAGTAGAGACAGCACTACTAGTTCTCATGTGAGACAGAGAGAGACACGACTACTGGGTCTCATGTTAAAGAGACAAGCATATCTGTGTCTCAGGTTACATGGCCTTCAGAGAAACTGGACTCAGAGACAGAATTGACTGGTGGGTGTCTGATTGGGATGGGGGAGTGTGTGAATGTGGCTACAAGGTACAGACTTTCAGTTACAGATTTGTCTTGTGGTGTCACTGGGGCACGTGACTCTACCAACCAGTACTCTGGGAGATATTTTAAGGGTGCTAGGAGATCAGGCCTTAGAAGTTTTCGTCACAAGAAAAAATATTACAGCTGCTGTGGGAGCTGTTAGCTGAACTTATTGTGATCACAGTTTCGAATATCTACAAATGCCAAATGAAACCTTAGATAAAGAGTGCTACATTCCTGTAAAAAATATGTATCTATATATGCCTATCTGTCTGTCTGTCTGTCTGTCTGTCTATCTATCTATCTATCTATCTATCTATCTATCTATGTATCTATGTATCTATACACACAGAGAGCAAAAGCTATGGAATTATCAATTTTAAGCTGTATTTTATCGCAATGATTTTTTTTTTTTTTGCTTTTAGTCACTGGGGCTCAGTGCTGGCAAATCCCCTGCTCCTGGAGACCATCCTTATTTTATTTGACAGGATGGAGAGAAATTGACAGGGGCAGAGAAGACGGGGAGAGTGGAAGACACCTGCAGCCCTGCTTCACCACTCATGAATTGTCCCCTCTTAAAGTAGCAAGTGGGGGCTTGAACCTGTGTCCTTATGTGGGTCCTTCTGCTTAGTACTTTGTGTGCTTAACTGGATGCTCCACCACCTGACCCCCAGAAAAATGTATTTTTTAAGTAGTAGAATGAAAATCAAAAGGGCCAGGTGGTGGTGCACCTGTTGGATGCACACGTTATGTGTAAGGACCCGGGTTCAAGCCCTGGCTCCACCTGCAGGGGGAAAGCTTCAGGAGTCGTGAAGCAAGGCTACAGGTCTCTCTCTCTCTTTGTTTCTCTCTCCTTTCTCTCTCAATTTCTCTCTGTCCTATCAAATAAAAAATAAAACAAAATAAATAAAAGACATTAGTTTAAAATGAGAAGAAAATCAGAGGCTTGGTCAGTGATGCCTCTGCCACCAGTGTCTTCACCAGGGCTCCACGGTAGCCATTTCCCCCTTTTTTGTTCTCTGATAGAGGTGAGGAACAGAGAAAGACAGAGAGGGAGAGACAGAGGAGAGACACCACAGCACTGCTGCACTGTGGATAAAGCTCTTTGTGCAGGTAGGGACTGGGGCTTGACCTGGGCTCTCATGGGCTGGTGTGCTCTGGCTTGGAGTTGGAGCTGCCCTGCAGATCCCGCTGGTGGTGGAAGCCCAGGCTTCTGCTGGGGTTGTTCTCTTTGAGCTGTCTCTGCATGCCAGCTTGGCTTCTCCTTGGGCTGGCAGAATGGACTTGAGAGCTTGTGATCCCTCTGAGCCTCAGTTTTGGCTTTTTTTCCCTCCCAGCCAGAGCACTGCTCAGCATGGCTTATGGTGCCAGGAACTGAACATGGGAGCTTGAAGTCTTGGGCATGCAAATCTTTTGCATGTGCGTTGTGCCTTCTCCCCGGAGGTGGGTCTTAGCTTTTATGTGAAATGCAGTTGGGTCTGTTATGGGAGACAGATGAACACAGCGTGCACACTCTCCCCATGTGGATATTATAATCTGAGAGCCTGGTGGAGAAGTGCCTTTCCTCTGATACGGAGACATAAAGCCCAAGACTGCATTTCCTATGTGTTTGCTCTTCCAGCAATTCAAACAGTGGCTGTAGTTGCTAACCCCTCCTCCCCTCCCCTTTCCTAAGCTAGTGGGAGACATAAAAGGTGACTAGGCAGTAATTCAGCTGCCTCAGGACTGATACATACCCGACACTGGTGTGACAGGCAGTAATAAGCTGTTACCTTGAAACCCCCTTCTGAATTAGATTTCTTAAGTTTCTCCCTTTTAGTTTTAGGGTTTAAGTGTTAAGTTCCTTTTTCTTTTTTAGAAGTTAAGTTGTTTGCTGAGGGAGATGGAAAATTCCTTGCCCTTTCCCCTTGAAAAACAATACCTAATCAGTGAAGGCCACCCATTGTTTTGTAAATTGTTTGAAGGACCTTACATGGGGACAAGCCTTATCAGGACCTTTGCACAGAGTTTGTGGCATGCTGTTTACCAGACGGGTGGTCATAACTGATGGTGGGGAGGATGTGGTGACCCTACCTGGCTAGATTCTATTGGTTGTGTGATCTTACTATATTTGAAACTAGCCCGTGCTTTGCTTTGAATGGATCATGCTTTTGCTAAGTTTGAAATGATTGGACTTTGTGTTTGCTATAGCCTGTTATTGGATGTAGGTTGATAAGGTGATGTGTTCCCCCTCCCTGAGTGTAGTCTGAATTCCTATAAATTGTGTGGTTTGAGCCCTGTTTGGGGTCGAGCTTGGTGGACTGCTGCCAGTCACCATCTCGGCCCGGATTCGAATTCGTCAATAAACATCTTTTGCTTCCTTGCAGTGGATGGTGGTTTGATTTATGCTAGCTAACAACTGGGTCTCCCCTTTCTTTACCACTTTACCACAGGTAAGGAAGAGGTTCAGCACTCACGTGAAAGATCCCTTTGTCTGTGTCTGCTACTTTGTAATTGTGAAGCAAACCTGCTCCCTTCACCCTTTGGGGAGGGAACCTCAATAAAACTGTGGGCTTTTCAGAGGTGCGGGGAAGGGGAGAACTTCCCAAGAGAGATCTGGAGTCTCCCACACATGGTGTCATAAACTCTCTTTCCCCAAGAACTGGCTCAAGTCTTGTGCTTTGGGGGTCATTCTGTAACAGGTTGATCAATACAAGAGAACGGAGACAGTGCACAGAAACCAACCGGTGGGCCCTTGCTGGTTGCAGGCTGGGGCTGAGGGCTGTCTGGGGGCCTGCTGAGTCCTGAGCCTAAGGGCAGGGCAGGTGTGTCCAGCCCAGCACAGCTGTCCCCACACTCCTTCCACACAGGATTCAGGCTTGAGGCTGCGCTGCCTCCCAGGCGCTGGGCATGGTGATGGGTGTTGGAGCTTCCTTCCTTCCGGCACCCTAGGCAATGAGACTCATTTTCTCAAGTCCTTCGGCTGTCAGAGTGGGGGGTGGTGAGGCGCTGGCCTGGGGTGGGGAGTGAACCATTGGCCCAGAGGCTAAACTCAGACAACCTAGGAGATTTACTCTAAGTGCTACTTTCTTATTTGGTAACCACTACTACTTCTAGAGTTTGCCCTTCTTCCGTAGCCAGTCAACAGTGTCAGGTTGAGCCTGATGTCAAGTTTCGAGACCTCCTTTGAATCTGGAGAGGTGGCAGTCATTGACTATGTGGGTCATAGTCTGTCTGGAGCCGCAGGGGCAGTTCGGGTCATCTCTGGCTCCCCAGCAACGGGACATAGCGGCACACCGGCCATGGTCTGTTCGATAGCGATCGAGGAGGGCCCAATCATAACGTGTCAGGTCAAAGCCAGGTTGACACTCGCAGGGGTCTGTGAACTGTATGCTGTCCTCAAGTGATGCTATAAATATCCAGGTGGCCTGTGGCAAGGAAGGTTCCTCATACCCTGCCTCAAGGTCTAATGGTTCTAGGGGGTGAGGGCAGACGCTGGCAGGTGGACCTATGGATTAACTGGGCTAAGGTGTGGCCGGGGAGTGGAGGCTATAGAAGTTCCCCCGTCTTTTAAATTTATTTTTGTGGGGGATCTGGGGCTTGGACTAGGGTCCTTGCACATGGCACTGTGTTCGCTTAGCCCACTGCACCTCTCCCCCAGACCCCCAGGTATCTCTAGCATGTGCCCAGGGCTCAATGTAGTGGTGCAAAGGGCAGCGCTGCAGAGACAAACTTCTAGGCTGAAGCAGACACAGAGCTCAGCCAGGGCTCAGTGCAGTGGTGCAAAGGGCAATGCTGCAGAGACAAACTTCTAGGCTGAAGCAGACACAGAACTCAGCCAGGGCTCAGTGCAGTGGTACAAAGGGCAACGCTGCAGAGACAAACTTCTAGGCTGAAGCAGAGACAAACTTCTAGGCTGAAGCAGACACAGAACTCAGCCAGGGCTCAGTGCAGTGGTGCAAAGGGCAGCGCTGCAGAGACAAACTTCTAGGCTGAAGCAGACACAGAGCTCAGTCAGGGCTCAGTGCAGTGGTGCAAAGGGCAATGCTGCAGAGACAAACTTCTAGGCTGAAGCAGACACAGAACTCAGCCAGGGCTCAGTGCAGTGGTGCAAAGGGCAGTGCTGCAGAGACAAACTTCTAGGCTGAAGCAGACACAGAGCTCAGCCAGGGCTCAGTGCAGTGGTGCAAAGGGCAGCGCTGCAGAGACAAACTTCTAGGCTGAAGCAGACACAGAGCTCAGCCAGGGAAGCCTGGCAGAAGCCCCTCTCCTGGCGTGTGACGTCTTCGCTCTCCAGACGCCCCAGCACCCCGCCACCTCCTCAGTGCCCTGTGCACCATGGTGACCTGACCATCTGTGTGCCCGCAGCCAGCAGGATGGTTCCGAAAGGCGGCGGCTCTGTTGCAACTCCGTGTCCCTAGGAACAGGCACCGTGGCTGACCAGACCCGGTGGGTGTCCTCACCACAGACGATATTTGTGATCTGAGGCTGCCCTTAGCAGACCCCACCCCACCCCAGACAGCTGTCTGCAGTGGAGTCAGGTGATTTCACCGTGAGGGACGGAAAAAGAGCCGGGGGTGGGCATGTCGCACACTCACAAGGACCTGGGTTCAAGCCCCCGTCCCCGTCTGCAGGGGAAGCTTCACGAGCAGTGGAGCAGGGCTGCGGGCGTCTCTCTCCTTCCCTCTATCGCTTCCTCCCCTCTTCATTCCTTTGACTCTATCTAAATAAAATCAAATAATGAATTAAATGGACGACTAACTTGGGTCTAGTAGGACCTGGTAACTTCTTTACCTTCTTTGCATATTCAGCTGAAAACTGTTTTATTAAACCCCCTCCCACACCAAAAAACATCTCTCGTCACTCCAAACTGTTTCTCACTTAAGGAGCACATGAAGCCATCCTCATTCTTCAGAGCAGCTTCTGGTCTGGCTCCTTTGTTATCTTGGTTTGGCTGGGCCATGTGAGCAACCTCCCCTGGGGCTGCTGGGAGGAAGGGGCTGCAAGCTGAACTCTGAGTATGAGTTTAGTCTGTCAGCTCTGACCTTTCCATCCTGCTTGATGCCTATTCAGCATAGACCCTGACATTTAAAAAGGCAGCACGTCCAGCCCACGTCCTATTCCAGAGGCCGACACTCTGCAGCGCTGCAACCAAAAAGCAGATGGGCATCCCTGTGAAGCCTCCACCGCCCCAGCGCCCACGTCCTATTCCAGAGGGGGGGGCAGAGGTGCAGAGACTGCCCCCAGTGTCCATCCCCTGCAGTGTGTGGGTGTCTGTGTCTGTGCACAGCTGCTTCTGCTTAGCCGGAGCCGGGCCTGCAGGTGTCAGGAAAAGAGACAGGTGGAAGCCTGCTCCGAACACCTATTTTTAGCCGCAGTTCTATTTCAGGGCAAGCGACAGCTTCAAGGTAACTGCAAGAGAAAATGAGTTCTGTCAGCACAGTAGCTGTTGTGACCATAACAGGCGGGAACATCCTGGAGGTGCCCAGAGGCCGATAAAGGGGAATCCCAGAGGTCTGCTTGGGGTGGCAGGAGGGAGCTGGACAGGAATGAGGTCCATGGTGCCGGGGAGCAGGCTGGCGAGGAGAGAGGGAGTCCCTGCTAGACTCTGAACCAGGGAGCCCCTCAGAGCAAATGTCTACTAGGAGGGTCGGCTGGCGGCAGGCCCATTGGAGTGGACACATCACCACACACAAGAGTTCAAGCCCTTGATCCCCACCTGCAGGGGGAAGTTTCATGAGATGTGAAGCAGGGCAGCAAGTGCCTCTCTCTGTCTCCTCTGCTACTTCCCCATCCTGCCCAAATTATCTGTGTCTCAATCAATCAATGAAATTAAAATATATATATATATTAAAGGGTTCCAGGATCCCCTGTGGAAAACAGTATGGGAGTCATCAAATAACTAAAAATGCACACACCTTATGATTCAACACCGCCCCCAGGCAGGTACCCCAAGGACGGAGAAGACTAGTCTGAAAGGGCATGTGCTCCCCTACCCCTGTGGTCAGGGCACCATTCACAGTGGCCGGGTTGTGGAAGCTACTGGAGTGCCCGACAGCAGGCGACTGGGTGAGGAAACCGTGGGACATTGACTCCATGGGAGGCCACCCTGCAGTCAAAGAGATGAGGTTGTGAGCCCCCTGGGCTTGAAGCTAGGTCACTGGACGTAATAACATGTGTGTGACCAGGTGTGCCACCACCCTGCTCCTCAATTCAGAACTCTTACACTTGTTACTTGGGGCTGGTGGCGAGAAGATGGTGTTTTCTCGGCCCAAATGGTCTTCCTGCAGGCCATACAGCACAGACAGTAATGTGTCTTCTGCAGGAAAATGGCCTGTCAGCCAAAGAGCCACTTGTTGGCATTTGAAAGACATCTTTGGAGAACTTTCTATTCTTCAATTTCTGTTGTATATATATGTTGTTTTCGATGGGTTATGTTGTTTTCGCCGGGCTGGCTTCACGGGCGGGTAACAGACGACCAGGGACTCATGGTTGGGTTGTACGCAGTATCTCTTTATTCATGCAGGACGCAGCACAATCTAAGATGAGCTAAGCTAAACTCAAGGTACAGTAAAACTCACAATGCTGTCTTTATATATACTTGCCAAGTAGGGTGGAAACAGGATGTGACATAGAGAGGGTGGAGAGAAAAGTGACTGGTAAAAATCAGAGTGTGACAAGGAGGGGGCAGATTAGGCGAGAATCCTATCACTGAACCACATATGCCCTGGAGGGAGGGTAGAACTTGTTAACAGTAAATAGAATGAAGTGGTTATGTAAATAGAATAGTGTTAAGCAGGGGGGATTTAAACCAAATGAAACAGAAAGGATCTCATTTATACAAACAATATATATATATATATTTTTTACGTTGAGCAACAGTGAGAGTGGACATTTGTATGGATTATCTAGAGATTGAAAAGGAAAGGGACAGAACATCTACTTCTAAACCTCTCTGCTGATGACTAACAAGGCTGTACGTGGTGAGTGCTGTGATGTGGACATGACAGCTATTGGGCCACCTATCCAACAAGGATTTGTTAGCATTCACTTACTATGTGCCTAGCCTGTTAATAAAAGTGGCATCTTAAGGAACAGACTGTTTTAGAGACAAACATTTTTCCCTAAAAGTGAAACATCTTTCAAAATCCTATTTGATGGCTTCTTCACACTCCCGTGATAGATCCAGCTGTTGGCTGTGAATTATTGTGCTTTTGCTTTGACTAATAAACACAGAGATGGATCAATTGGCTTCATATAGCTTAATATATGGTGGGCTTATCTCACTGTGATTGATTATTTTATTAGTAGCACTAAAGTCATTACAGTGATAAGATCAATAATGAAACGACTGGCTTCATATAGCTTAGTATGTGGTGGGCTTATCTCACTACAATTGATCATTTTATTAGTAGCACTAAAGTCATTACAGTAATAAGATAAATCATGAATGAGGCCAGGTGGTGGTGCACCTGGTAGTGACACACATTACAGTGCACAAGGACCCATGTTCAAGCCCCCAGTCTGCACTTGCAGTGGGGAAGCCTCATGAGTAGTGGAGCAGGGCTGCCAGTTTTTCTCCCCTTGCCCCTCCTCCCTCCCTGCCAATTTTTTTCTCTCTCTCCAAAATAAGAAAATAAGTAAATGAATAAATATTAACTATTTTAAATGAATGACACTTTCTTCATGTCAGATGCTGTGTTTAATGCTTTACATTAAATATTTGATTTTCATAATAATCCTATATGACATATTAGTTTAAATACTACCTATCACAGCATAATACTCAACCTAAATTCTCAGTCCCTCAAAGCTGTTTTACTACCAGGATTATCCTCAGGGCTACAAATCCACTGCTTAAAATCCACTACAAATACACTCCTGGAAATGCTCCTGGAAACCATTTTTCCCATTTTTTTCTTTCTATTTTATTTGATAGGACAGAGAAAATTGATGGGTGAGGGGAGAGATAGAGAAGGAGACAGACAAAGAGACACCTGCAGACCTGCTTTAACGCTTGTGAAACATCCCCACTGCAGGTGGGATCTAGGAGCTCACGCAGGGTCTTTGCACGTGGCAACGCTGTGCTCAGCCAGGTGTGCCACCACCTGGCCCCTTCATGCCCCCCTTTTTTTTTAATGTGAAGAAGTGTAATATATGTCTTTCTTAGAAATTTGTTCATGTGTCCTGAATTCATTTTTATTAGTGATTTAATATCAACTTACAAAGTTATAAGATAACAGAAATATCATCTCGCACCACCAGAGTTCTGTGTCCCCATTCTCTCCACTGGAAACTGCAGTGGTTCTCCCAAGGTCACAGATGTGGGTTGACTATTATTTCTAGAACTGTCTGCCTATATTTATATATATTTGCCCATTTTTTCTATGGTCCTGCCTTCTCTTCCTTTCTAAGTCACACTTACTACTTCCAAGTGCCTTTTTTTCCCCCACATCTCTCTCCGGGTGCTGATGGAGTTGGAGTTCAGAGCCCTCTGGGCATCTTCCCCTGACATTTATCCCCCTCTGGGAGTCTGGACCAAATTTTTTATGGGGAGCAGAAGGTGAGAGTTCTGGCTTCTGTAATTGCTTCTCCACTGGACATAGGTGTTGGCAGTTGGATCCATCCAAGCATTTTAGTTATTGTCTCTTCATTGTCTTCAAGAATTATTTACTCACTCTTATCTTCTTATTTTATAAAAGCTAAGAACTTGGCATCACTTTCACCATCTCCCACTTCCTTTCCCCAACTTCTCCTTTTAAAAGTTAAATTCATAGGGAGTGGGGTGGTAGTGCAGCGGGTTAAGGGTGGGTGGCGCAAAGTGCAAGGACTGCAGTAAGGATTCCGGTTCAAACCCCGGCGGTGAAGCAGGTCTGCAGGTGTCTGTCATTTTCTCTCCCTCTCTGTCTTCACCTCCTCTCTCCATTTCTCTCTGTCCTATCTAACAAGGACATCAATAACTACAACAATAATAACTACAACAACAATAAAAAAACAAGGGCAACAAAAGGGAAAATAAATAAATAAAAATAAAAAAATTTAAAGTTAAATTTATAGCTTTCCTATAGCTACCCAAGGATGTAACAATTGTCTACATAGTTTAAACACTAAATGAAAGCACTTTGCTCACTGGTGTGTCACTACCGGAAGTTCCTCTCCTGCCCTTGCTGAGGGGCAGAGAAGCTGAATCCTGCGTACTTTTCACAAGGTCTGCTAGACTTTGCTCCCAGCCATCCCGTCACTTTCCTGTCATCCTTTTTTCTCCACTGATGCTCCACCTTGATGTTTTGATCATCAGGGAGATTGCTGGGGCTCGGTACCTGCACCATTTACCTCTCCCAGTGGCTTTTTTTAAATACATAGAGAAATCAAAAAGGGGGGGGCAGAGAGACACCCACAGCCCTGCTTCACCACTTATAAAGCTTCCCCCTTGGAGATGGAGACTGGGGTGTGAACCCAGGTTCTTTTGCATGGGAAAGTCTGTGTTCAACCAGGTGCAGCCCTGCCTGACCCTCTGCCTTGCACATTTAATTTCCAAAACCACCCATGATTTTTCTAACTCTTCAAATAAAAAAATAGTTTTGGAACCGGTTGATGGTGCACCTGGTTGAGCGCACATGTGACAGCACGCCAGGACCTGGGTTCGAGCCCCCAGTTCCCACCTGTAGAAGGAAAGCTTTGCGAGTGGTGAAGCAATGTTGCGGGTGTCTCTCTGCCTCTCCCTCTCTATCACTCACTTCCCTCTAGATTCTGGCTGTCTCTATCCAATAAATAAAATAAAGATAATAAAAATTAAAAAATAAATGATAATTTCATAATACAGTGTCTACATAGCTCTTGTTCACGGGAAACCAGTCAACTGGGAAGGAAATAAAATCTGTGTTGGCAGCTCTGTGGAACTGGAGAGGAAATGCGCTGTGAGCTCTCTTCTTCACCTCCAGGCCCCTGGACTGCTCAACACCTTCCTCACTTTCTCCTGCAAGATGGCTTCCGGTGATGCTGACTTACTGGTCTTCATGTCCATCACAGCTGACCCCCATGGCCAAGAGTATTCTGGGAAATGTCATTACCTCCGAGTCAGGGTCAGGACAGAGACCACTTTCCTGCCTGGCTTCTGTTGGCTCACTGATTCTAGGGGAAGTCAGCCTCCAAGTTGGGAGGTGCCCCAAACAGACCAGTGGAGAAACCCAACTGGGAAGGAACTGAAACCTTCTGCCAGCGGCTAGAGGACTGAGTCCAGCATCCCGGGAAGCTGGCCTCCAGCAGCTAGAGGACTGTTGTTTAAGTTCGGAGGCTCCAGCAGGCTGGGCTAGCTTCGCGGCAGTAGAGAGAGACTCGAGGACACACGGCTGGGCTGAGAAGCTGCAGTTTAATCTTTATTCACGAACAGGCAAATCACCACACCATGTGCTTCTCCATCATTCTCCCTCTGCCAGGCTGCTGCTGGGACTCTGGAAGTCCTTAGCATAAGGGGCGGGGAGAAAAAGGGGCGCGAAACTAGCAAGGGCCAAACCATTTCTCTCAGAGGTAGGGGGAAGGGGGCCAAGCCAACACGAAGAATACCAACAGAGGACTGAGTCCAGCACCCTGGGCAGCTGACCTCCAGCTGCAGCTGCATTCTAGGTGACTACTACCCAGGCTGACCTCAGCAGGCGATGCCAGGGGAGAACAAAATCAGCACCTGCTGTTCGATCTACTGATTTCCTGACCCACAGAAGTGATGAGGGAAATAAGTGTGGCCATCTCCTTAAGCTTCTGAGTTCACAGAGGAGGACAGAAGATCTGTGTTGGTGATTCTGTGACACTGGAAAGGAAACAGCCGCAGGGTTGTTCCACCTCTTGACTGCCACCATGAGAAGGAGGCCACTGTTTCATGAGAGCTCAGCCTGGCTCCCATAGGGCTCGGGCAGGGCTTGGTAGGAGCGCATCTTGCTGGAGAGTGAGGCATCCTAGCATCTCACGCCCTGTCCGTCCTTTCTCCTACTCCTCCTTGGCCCTAATCTGCCCTGCTAGCTCCCTTTCTACTGCCCACCTTTGCACCATTTTCACTCTGATACTGAGGCAGAGAGGCTGAGGCCTAACGTCTGAGGAGAGAAGCAAGGCTTAGCTCCTCCTTCTCCTCCTCTTCTTCAACAGGCTTCTTTTCTTTATTTTTCTAAGATTTTATTTATTAATGAGAAATTTAGGAGGAGAGTAATAACCAGATGTTGTTTTTGCTGGGCTGGCTTCACGGGAGGGTAACAGACGACCCTGGACTCATGGCTGGGTTGTATGCAGTATCTCTTTATTCATGCAGGACGCAGCGCAATCTGTACCAAGCTAAGCTAAACTAAAAACTACAAACAATCTTGTCCTTATAAATATACTAGCCCAGTAGGGTGGGAACAGGATGCAACGCAGAGAGGGTGGAGAGAAAAGTGACTGGTGAAAATCAGGGTATGACAAGGAGAGGGGGCGGAGCAGGCGATAATTCTACCACTGAACCACCAATGCCCTGGAGGGAGGGTGGTGCTTGTTAACAGTGGTTATGTAAATAGAATGAAGTGGTTATGTAAATAGAATAGTGTTAAGCAGGGGGGATTAAACTAATGAAACAGAAGGGGGTTTTTAGAAGCATACCAACAACCAGACATCACTCTGGTATATGTACTGCCAGGGGTTGAACTCAGTAAGTCACACTTTGAGAGTCCAGTGCTACACTCACTGCATTACTTCCCAGAAGGGTTTTCTTGGTTGAAGAAAAATGCAGTTGGCAACAGATGAGTAGCTGAGAAAGTTGTGGAATACTACTCAGCTATGAAAGATAGTGAATTCACCATCTTCATGCCATCTTGGATGGAGTTTGAAGGAGTCCTGTGAAGTGAGATCAGCCAGAAAGAGAAGGATGAACATGGAATGATCTCACTCATAGACAAACATAGAGAAATAAGATCAGAAGGGAAAAAAGCAGAGCTTAGACTGGGTTTGGTATTACTGCATCAAAGTAAAGGACTCTGGTGTGTGTGTGTGTGGGGTGTTCAAGTCTTGGAACGTGATGGTGGAGGAGGACCTGGGAGGGTGGGGTAAAGTGTTATGTGGAAAACTGAGAAATGTTACAAATATACCAGCTACTGTATTTTACTGTTGACTATAGACCATTATTTCTGCCAATAAAGGAAGAAAAAGAAAAAAGAAAGAAAAAAATGCAGTTGGTGACAATCTCCCCTCCTCCCAGCATAAACAGGGCTCTCTCCTATTGTCGCTCTAGTGGCCTTGGTCGGTGGCCTTTGGATCCCTCTTTTTTAAAAATTTTTATTTATAAACTGGAAACACTGACAAAACCATAGGATAAGAGGGGTACAACTCCACACAATTCCCACCACCAGAACTCCATATCCCATCCACTCCCCTGACAGCTTTCCTATTCTTTATCCCTCTGGGAGTGTGGACCCAGGGTCATTGTGGGATGCAGAAGGTGGACTGTCTGGCTTCTGTAATTGCTTCCCCGCTGAACATGGATGTTGGCAGGTGGATCTACACTCCCAGCCTGCCTCTCTCTCTCCCTAGTGGGAGGTATAGAAATCACTCGTGGGCCCATAAAAGATTAAACCAAAAAGGGTTGATTTAGAAAGTACAATAATCGTGATCCAGGAGGTGGCACAATAGATAAAGCACTGAACTCTCAAGCATGAGGTTCTGAGTTCAATCCCTGGCAACACATGGACCGGTGTGATGTCTGTTTCTCTCTCTCTCCTCCTATCATTCCCATTAATACATAAATAAAATATTTTTAGAAAAAGAAAGTACCAGAATCATGAAGAGAACAGGCCAAGTCCAAAGTCTGCAGTCAAGTCACCCAAGACCACCATGTGTGAGGATAAGTCCGATATCCAAACCAGCAGGAGCCTGCTGAGGCAAAGGTGACCAGGCAGGAGAGCAAGCTGCTCTCCCCTCCTCCTTTTATGCATTCTCCTCCACGTCTCCTCCTCCAGCGATGTCATCACTTCTTCTTCTTCTTCTAGCATTTGCCCTTCTTCCGTAGCCAGTCAACAGCGTCAGGTTGAGCCTGATGTAAAGTTTCGAGACCTCCTTTGAATCTGGAGAGGTGGCAGTCGTTGACTATGTGGGTCATAGTCTGTCTGTAGCCACAGGGGCAGTTCGGGTCGTCTCTGGCTCCCCAGTGATGGAACATAGCGGCGCACCGGCCATGGCCTGTTCGATAGCGATTGAGGAGGGCCCAATCATAATGTGCTAGGTCAAAGCCGGGTTGATGCTTGCAGGGGTCTGTGATGAGGTGTTTGTTCCTTATCTCAGCTGACTGCCAACTCTGTTTCCGAGAGTCTGGAACAGAGAAGTTCAGTGTAGGCATAGGGGACCAGATTGGGTGATGAGACGTCAAGCGTTGGACAGGGTGGGCGAAGATATCCGCGTATATTGGCAGGTCCGGTCGAGCGTAGACGTGGGAAATGAACTTAGATGATACCGCATCCCGATGAATATCTGGCGGGGCAATGTTGCTAAGAACTGGCAGCCATGGAACCGGGGTGGAACGGATGATTCCAGAAATTATTCTCATGGAGGAATATAATTTGGAATCGACCAGGTGGACATGGGGGCTACGGAACCATACTGGGGCACAGTATTCTGCAGTGGAATAGCATAATGCCAGAGATGATGATCGTAGTGTGGAAGTGCTCGCACCCCATGAGGAGCTGGCCAGTCTTGCAATGATGTTATTCCTCTCGCCCACCTTTGCTGCAGTTTTTATGAGATGTTTGTGAAATGACAGAGTGCGATCGAGAGTAACACCAAGATAGACTGGCTGGGCTTCATGCCGAATTCTTGTATCGCCAAGCTGCACATTAAGCTCACGTGAGGCTGAGGCATGGTGTAGATGGAAAACAGATGATACCGTTTTTGCAGTGCTAGGGATTAGTCGCCATTTTTTACAGTAATCAGATATCAGAGACATGTCTTTCGTGAGTGTTTCCTCGAGGATGTCGAACTTGGGTGCCTGAGTTGCACAGCAGATGTCATCGGCATAGATGAACTTCCTTGAAGAAGTTTCTGGGAGGTCATTGATGTAAATATTAAATAGTGTAGGAGCCAGAACAGAGCCCTGGGGGAGGCCACTTGAGACAAGTCTCCATCTGCTAGACTTGTCACCCAGATGCACCCAGAATCTTCTGTTTTGGACAAGAAACGATATAGTGTTGGCCACCCATGGAGGCAGGCATCTTGAGATCTTGACTAGGAAACCACGGTGCCAGACCGTGTCATAGGCTGCTGTGAGATCAACAAAGACAGAACCCGTCTTTAAATTCTTCTGGAATCCATTTTCAATGTAAGTTGAGAGGGCCAGGGCTTGTTCTCAGGTAGATCTTCCTGGGTGGAAACCAGCTTGGGCGGGTGATAGGAATTTCTCTGTAAGTGGAGAAATACGTGACAGAAGCAGCCTCTCAAGGAGTTTGTAACGCACGGAGAGGAGAGAAATTGGTCTATAGCTGGCGGCCAGGGTTGGGTCTTTCTTTGGTTTCAAAACCGCTATTACCTTCGCACGACGCCAAACTTTGGGCATAGTGATGTCATCACTCATATGCTGATAGTCCCAAACTCCTGCTGGAGTCACCACAGTTCCCCACTTCTGATTATAGACATAGAGGAGATGAACAGTCTGTATGAGCATGGGAGAAATAAGCAAGTCTTCAGTGATTCTAGGGTCACCCTGCAAGCCCTGCCTTCAACCCCCCTAGCGTGCAGGCGCAGTCACTGGGTACCAGATAAGGCCTGTCAGCCTGAAGACCTGTGGTCTAGTATCTGTGTCTAACCCAGAGACGGCCTGTCACTCAGAATAGAGACTTACAGAGGCGTCCTCAAGTTCAAGTGCCTCCTGGGTGGCAATTGTGGCATATACAGGGTGTTGGGCGGCTGCAATCCATGCTTCAGCTCACTGTGCTCTTGAAAGGAGTTTGCAGAGGGATGGTAGAACTATTTAAAAAAAAGCAGAAAGAGTAGTAAACCTGCTCCGAACAACACCCATATGCAGAGGTTGGGTCCAGTAAACCAGCTTTTGGGGGTTAGCCAATATGCCAGATCATGTAAACTGCTGAGTGTCATATTCCTGACTTCAGACTTGAGTGTGTCCAATTGTGATTTTAGCTGTTTACTTAGATCATTTATATCTTGTCCAAGATGGGAGGTTCCTGCTGTCTTAGGGTTTAAGAAGACAATAGATAGCTATTGCTCAGACCCCTGTGGGCATAAGTCTGGCTGCCCTGCTGGCACCATGACATGTCCTGTTTCTCCACCTGGGAACAGAGGACGACATTCCTGACCCTTGGCCTGATTGTCTGTCTTTCTGATTTCCCCACATCACCGGGCTGGGTTGCTGTCGTGCTCCTGTGGTCATACTGCCTGGGGGAGTGTCTCAGACACAGGCTGGCATCTCTCATACAATCAAACTCCATCCAGCTCAGTCCTGACACTAACTACCCCGAGAAAATGTAATAGTTCGCTGGTTCAGGACTTGGTCCGCCAAGGTGCCCTTCCTGCAGACGCCAGGTGCAGTCTCACCTCCTGGCACCTTCCAGCTCTGGAAAATGTGCCAGAGTGACTTGCAGAGCTCAGGAGACTCACTTACTCAGCAGACCACTGACTCACTCTGAAAGGATGTGATTACGCACTGCAGACAAGAGAGAGGTGTAGGACAGGGGGCAGGGACAGGACACTGAGCACCATGCCCTCCCCAGGTGCACCAGGCTCAAGTGGTGTCTAGGAGCTGACCTGGCCTCAACCCCTGCATCTCCCTGCCCACTGCAATCTCTGTATCTTCTCCTCCCTGACCCCTCCCAACACGCTGGGTCTTCTATCTGCTTCCCCTTTGCTGGATGACATGGATGCCCTGGGTCTCACCTCATGCTATCTGTCTGGTACCCCACTGAAATGAAAGCCTCACGTGCAGAGAATGTGTTATGAGATGGAGCGGTGTTGAGGGAAAGAGAACCAGAGTCCACCCTGCTACAATGTGATGCCAGGGAGAAGACTCAGGGCCTCAGTGCCCGAGGGCCACCTCCCAGACCCTGCACAGAAACGTCTGCCGTATTGCCTTCATGCCCTTGTTCCCAGCACCAACAGCACTGCCCGGCACATAGTGGCCACTCATTAGCTTATGCCCGTTCCCAGCACCAACAGCACTGCCCGGCACATAGTGGCCACTCATTAGCTTATGCCCGTTCCCAGCACCAACAGCACTGCCCGGCACATAGTGGCCACTCATTAGCTTATGCCCTTGTTCCCAGCACCAACAGCACTGCCCGGCACATAGTGGTCACTCATTAGCTTATGCCCTTGTTCCCAGTACCAACAGCACTGCCCGGCACATAGTGGTCACTCATTAGCTCATGCCCGTTCCCAGCACCAACAGCACTGCCCGGCACATAGTGGTCACTCATTAGCTCATGCCCGTTTCCAGCACCAACAGCACTGCCCGGCACATAGTGGTCACTCATTAGCTCATGCCCGTTTCCAGCACCAACAGCACTGCCCGGCACATAGTGGTCACTCATTAGCTCATGCCCGTTTCCAGCACCAACAGCACTGCCCGGCACATAGTGGTCACTCATTAGCTCATGCCCGTTCCCAGCACCAACAACACTGCCCGGCACATAGTGGTCACTCATTAGCTTATGCCCTTGTTCCCAGCACCAACAGCACTGCCCGGCACATAGTGGCCACTCATTAGCTCATGCCCGTTCCCAGCACCAACAGCACTGCCCGGCACATAGTGGTCACTCATTAGCTCATGCCCGTTTCCAGCACCAACAGCACTGCCCGGCACATAGTGGCCACTCATTAGCTCATGCCCGTTCCCAGCACCAACAACACTGCCCGGCACATAGTGGTCACTCATTAGCTCATGCCCGTTCCCAGCATCAACAGCACTGCCCGGCACATAGTGGCCACTCATTAGCTCATGCCCGTTCCCAGCACCAACAACACTGCCTGGCACATAGTGGCCACTCATTAGCTCATGCCCGTTCCCAGCACCAACAACACTGCCTGGCACATAGTGGCCACTCATTAGCTCATGCCCGTTCCCAGCACCAACAACACTGCCCGGCACATAGTGGTCACTCATTAGCTCATGCCCGTTCCCAGCATCAACAGCACTGCCCGGCACATAGTGGCCACTCATTAGCTTATGCCCGTTCCCAGCACCAACAACACTGCCTGGCACATAGTGGTCACTCATTAGCTTATGCCCGTTCCCAGCACCAACAACACTGCCCGGCACATAGTGGTCACTCATTAGCTCATGCCCGTTCCCAGCACCAACAGCACTGCCCGGCACATAGTGGTCACTCATTAGCTCATGCCCGTTCCCAGCACCAACAACACTGCCCGGCACATAGTGGTCACTCATTAGCTCATGCCCGTTCCCAGCATCAACAGCACTGCCCGGCACATAGTGGTCACTCATTAGCTTATGCCCTTGTTCCCAGTACCAACAGCACTGCCCGGCACATAGTGGTCACTCATTAGCTCATGCCCTTGTTCCCAGTACCAACAGCACTGCCCGGCACATAGTGGTCACTCATTAGCTCATGCCCGTTCCCAGCACCAACAACACTGCCCGGCACATAGTGGTCACTCATTAGCTCATGCCCGTTCCCAGCATCAACAGCACTGCCCGGCACATAGTGGCCACTCATTAGCTCATGCCCGTTCCCAGCACCAACAACACTGCCTGGCACATAGTGGTCACTCATTAGCTCATGCCCTTGTTCCCAGCACCAACAGCACTGCCCGGCACATAGTGGTCACTCATTAGCTCATGCCCGTTCCCAGCATCAACAGCACTGCCCGGCACATAGTGGCCACTCATTAGCTCATGCCCGTTCCCAGCACCAACAGCACTGCCCGGCACATAGTGGCCACTCATTAGCTCATGCCCGACGGCTCAGTCAACAATCGAGTTGTGCAGCTCTACTCATGACAGCAATCAAACTCACTCTAAACGGGCTTTTAGAAGAAGGAGTTGGGCAGCCAGGCTCCCTGTGCCCGTGTCAGAACGGTTCACTGCTGTCCCCTGCAGAGTCTTGGTGGACTTCGATTTCCTAGTCAGTCCTCTAGCGAAACTTGAGTGTCACAGGGAGACCACACAGCTATCTGTGCTTTGTACTTTAAAAGTCAGCACATTCCACCCGAGAGCCAGACTCTGTCCTCCTGGAGGTAAAGTGACTCCTCTTGAGAAGAAGGATGACGCACAACAGGTCACCTCAGCCAACTAGAGCTGCTAAAAGCAAAACCCAGCTGTGCAGTGATGACGGCAGAAAGGGGAATCCAGCAGCCAGCTGGGGCAGTGGCAGGAGTTCAGGACCTGCAGGCATGAGGTCCCGCGTTCAAGCGCCAGCTCCTCAGTTCTCATGTGCCGGATGTTCCACTGCTCTCCTCTCTCTGTTATAAACAGTTAACGGCCCTCAGATGGGCTCCCTGTGATGTGGCAGAGCAGATGCCCACCCTTGGCTCTCAACTATGAGTCTAGTGATGATGTCTTCCACACCAAGATTCACCACCCACCCACAGATACATGCTATTATTAAAAACATTTTATTTGTTTACTGGGTAAATACAGAGAGAAATTGAGAAGGAAGGAGAAGAGAGAAAGTGAGAGAGAGACTGAGAGGCTGCAGCTCTGCTTCACTGCTCCTGAAGCTTCCCTCTGCAGGTGGGCATGGGCCCTGAACCCCGGTCCCTGTGCTTTGTAATATGTGTGCTCGGTGAGGTGCACCATCGCTGTCCCCAGACCTCTACTCTTTTATTTTTTTCCCATTTTTTTGACTACAGGGTTATTGCTGGGGCTCAGTGCCTGCACCATGAATTCACTGCTCCTAGAGGCCATTTTCCCCCCTTTTGTTGCCCTTGTTGTGGTTATTATTGTTATTGTTGATGTCGTTCATTGTTGGATAAGACAGAGAGAAATGGAGAGAGGAAGAGAAGACAGAGAGGGGAGAGAAAGACAGACACCTGCAGACCTGCTTCACCACCTGTGAAGTGACTCCCCTGCAGGTGGGGAGCCAGGGGCTCGAACCGGGACCCTTTTGCCGGGTCCTTGCGCTTGGTGCCATGTGCACTTAACCCGCTGCGCCACCACTGGCCCCAGACCTCTGCTCTTTGAACTGCACTTAACTGTTCCCAGGGCACAGCATCTGTTAAGGAAAGCAGGGAGCTTGGAACTGAACACCAAAGGGTGAGCTGTCTGCTCTAGGGCTGTGCGGCATTCAGGGGACGCACCAGGCGTGTCCTGGCCACACCACTGAGTCTCCCATGCTCTTTATCATTACTCAGGGTCTTTTGTTTTTTTAAGTGAGCTGTGGGAAATGGATGGTGATTGCAGACAACTTCTAGTCACAGACACCCCAGTGGTTGTTGTCTCCTCAGATTGTAACTGACTACCACCCCTGTGGAAGAAGTCAATTTCGGATTCTCTCGCAACTCCATTTCTATATTCCTGCTGCCTGTCGTCCATATGTTCTGTGCACTGGACCCTCCTTTAACCTCGGCTTTTCTTCTTCTGCAGCTCTCATCAGCTCACTGTCTGAATGAATCTTCCCATCTGTATTCACTTCATTTTATTATTCTTTAAACTTTTAAAAATATTTTATCTCCAGCTCTCACATCACCACTCCCCAGGCCTGCACTTCTGGTTGTCGGCAGGGAGGAAAACCCACCTTTATTCATTCTCTATCCCCAAATCTGTCTTCTTCTTGTCTCCCATCTTCTTCTCCTGGCTGCCTTCTGCTTCTGCTTCTTGCCTTTTCAGATGCCCCATTCCTGTAATGAGTTCCCTAATTTTTACCAGGTCCCTAGAGCTGCAGTCTTCTGTCCATTTGTGTGGCTGGAGAGGCTCAGGCCTGGGAGAGGCCATGGCTTGCTGGGCGTCACAGTGCCGTCTGTCTGTGAGCTGGCCTCTGAGCTCAGGACTGGGAGAGGCCGTGACTTGCTGGGTGTCACAATGCCGTCCGGCTGTGAGCTGGTCTCTGAGCTCAGGCCTGGGAGAGGCCGTGACTTGCTGGGTGTCACAGTGCCGTCCGGCTGTGAGCTGGTCTCTGAGCTCAGGACTGGGAGAGGCCATGGCTTGCTGGGCGTCACAGTGCCGTCCGGCTGTGAGCTGGCCTCTGAGCTCAGGCCTGGGAGAGGCCGTGACTTGCTGGGTGTCACAGTGCCTTCTGCCTGTGAGCTGGTCTCTGAGCTCAGGCTTGGGAGAGGCCGTGACTTGCTGAGTGTCACAGTGTTGTCTGCCTGTGAGCTGGCCTCTGAGCTCAGGCCTGGGAGAGGCCTTGACTTGCTGGGCGTTACAGTGCCATCCAGCTGTGAGCTGGCTTCTGAGCTCAGGACTGGGAGAGGCCATGACTTGCTGGGCGTCACAGTGCCTTCTGCCTGTGAGCTGGTCTCTGAGCTCAGGCCTGGGAGGGGCCGTGACTTGCTGGGTGTCACAGTGCCTTCTGTCTGTGAGTTGGTCTCTGAGCTCAGGCCTGGGAGAGGCCGTGACTTGCTGGGTGTCACAGTGCCATCCAGCTGTGAGCTGGTCTCTGAGCTCAGGCCTGGGAGAGCCGTGGCTTGCTGAGCATCACAGTGCCGTCCAGCTGTCTGAGCTCAGGCCTGGGAGAGGCCGTGACTTGCTGGGTGTCACAGTGCCATCCAGCTGTGAGCTGGTCTCTGAGCTCAGGACTGGGAGAGCCGTGGCTTGCTGAGCGTCACAGTGCCGTCCGGCTGTCTGAGCTCAGGCCTGGGAGAGGCCGTGACTTGCTGGGTGTCACAGTGCCATCCAGCTGTGAGCTGGTCTCTGAGCTCAGGCCTGGGAGAGGCCGTGACTTGCTGGGTGTCACAGTGCTGTCTGGCTGTGTGCTGGTCTCTGAGCTCAGGCCTGGGAGAGGCTGTCACTTGCTGGGTGTCACAGTGCCATCCGGCTGTGAGCTGGTCTCTGAGCTCAGGCCTGGGAGAGGCCGTCACTTGCTGGGTGTCACAGTGCCATCCGGCTGTGAGCTGGTCTCTGAGCTCAGGCCTGGGAGAGGCCGTCACTTGCTGGGTGTCACAGTGCCATCCGGCTGTGAGCTGGTCTCTGAGCTCTGGCCTGGGAGAGGCCGTGACTTGCTGGGCGTCACAGTGTTGTCTGGCTGTGAGCTGGTCTCTGAGCTCAGGACTGGGAGAGGCTGTGACTTGCTGAGCGTCACGGTACCGTCTGACTGTGAGCTGGTCTCTGATCCAGGTGTTCAGAACATTGGACCACAGGGACCTTGGGAGCTGTTTCAACTTCTGGGATTTGTGTTGGGACCATGGAGAAAGAATCAGAATGTCATCCACCTATTGGCTTAGGCTTGATCCAGGGCTAAGCTGTTCCTTGCCATCTCCAAGTGGTATTCTGATGCTGAGCTCTGATCTGGACAGCAATAGAAGATTCTTTATTTTATTTTTCCTTTCTAATCTCTGTGGTGTGTGGAAGATGTGCTCATCTCCACAGAAGCAGGGAGGCAGACAGAATGAATCTGCAAACTGCTGGGCACATGCCTGTGAAGGGCTGGAGCTGACAGCCCAGCCCAGGGAGCAGACTAGGTGCCAAAAAAACTCCCTCTGAAATATCCTGTTGGAGAAACCACATGTTCTCCATGTCTGCCAGAAACCTAACAAAGTCCAGACCACAATCCAAATCTTTTCTCCTTCTCAGATGTGCTGGAGATTATCCAAGTGAAAATTCCTGTGTGAGGCCTCAGGAGGAGGAGAGCTATACCAAGTGTTCTTGCCTCAAAGGGAGGTGCCTGTGAATGGCCCCTGGCTGATGGGCTGTTTAGTAGGGTCCCTGGCTGAGCTGGACAAGGGCTTGCTTTCTTCCACAATGGGGAGAACATCTGGGGATGGTGTTAATTGTCTAAGGTTGAGATTTATTTTCAAGTAGTCTCAACTACTCAGTGAGCCAGAAGCAAGTATCTAGGGAGTGAAGATGAATGGCCTGGACCAGGAGCCTTCAGGAGAAATGCCTGTCTTTTTAAGGAGGTAAGGAGATGAGAGGTGAAAGTGCTGAAAGCCTAATGTCCATATGGGAGTCTTCTCAAACAGAAGACAGGAGTTGCTCATGCTGCCCAAGCCCAGGGACTGGCTGCTGTGAGGATCTGAGGTGGAGAGTAAGAGAGCCGAAGCTTCATGGAGATCCACCACCAGGTCACCCAACAGTGGCGGCAGGCAACACGTTTAGCAGGAGAGCAAAGGTCTCTCTCCAGAAACGATCTTCACTCCTGAGGAGATGCTCAGCACCACTGTTCACAGAGGGAGCACAAAAAAAAAGCAGATGGCTCTGATCCCAGCAGTAGGAATCACTGTTGAGGATGTGCAGAACCAGAAACTTCGTCTTTTTTCAATTTTTATTTATTATTATCTTTATTTACTGGATATAGACATCCAGAAATCAAGAGAGGGGTGATAGAGAGGGAGAGAGACAGAGAGACACCTGCAGCCCTGTTTCACCACTCGTAAAGTTTTCCCCCTGCAGGTGGGGACTGGGGGCTTGAACCTGGGTCCTTACAAATGCGCTCAACCAGGTGTACCACCACCCAGCTCCCAGAAACTTCTGCATTGCTGGAGAGAGGGTATGGTGGTGTCCTCTGACAGCTTTTCAACACATTAAACGTAGGATTGCCATGTGACCTGTGGGAAGTGGGCCCACTGTCCGGGAAGTCCAAGCCATTGTTTCCATGAGAGTCTGAGTGGGTCGACCCCAAGCTCCCCCCTTCTGGGGTAGAGACAATGGCAGTTCCCCCTGACCTAGTGAACTAATGATGGGTCGCTTCTCTGGATGGGGCAAACTTTCTGTGTATGCCCTCTCCTACCCGCATAACAAAGGCCATGAATTACTGTGTCCTGTGCTTGGCTGACTTGAAAACTGCTGCATATATCCTGGTATTGCTCAGCTGCTCCCTTCCCCTCTCTCCTGAAGTGCCTGTAACTTACCCCTGGAGAAGTATGCATTGTGAACTCATGATCAAGCCTCGTACGGTAACTTTCCAGTGTGATCAGATAGTTTGTAGGTCAAGATGCAATTATGCCTTGTGTTTGTGATAATGATCACCTCATCCTTCTTCCTGAACAATGGGGGTATATCTGCTTGCTTTCTCCCTCAATAAACGAGTAGCCCCTCTGAGGTTTCTCCCAGAGCTGGACGAACCTGGCTTGGCTCTCTCCTCTCCATGCAATCACCCCCAACAGGCAGAGCCACCCCAGGTCTCCCAGGGGGCTGTTTTGACCTTTGCCTCCAGTGGCCAGGGAGGCAGGGGACTCGGAGTGAGCCCGCAGTGACCCAGTAATTTTCTTCCTACTTATATGCTCAAGGGAAGAGAAACTCAAAGTCAAGCAAAAACTTATTTACTGGCTTGTTCAGTAGTATTCTTCACAGTAGCCAAAGAGTTTAAGGAACAAACATATCAAAACTAAAAACATATCAAAACATGAAGCATCAATTAACAAAATGTGGCATATTCACATAATGGAATACTATGCAGATGTAAAGAGGAAGATTTTTTTTCACAATGCTGCAGTGCAAATGAAACTTAAAGAATAATGAAAAAAGCCAGGGCAGAGGAGACAGCACATTGGTCATGTGAAAACCCTCCTGCCTGAGGCTCTGAGGTCCTAAGTTCTGTCCCCAGGACCACCATCAGCTCAGAGAGCTGAGCAATGCTCTGGTCTGTCTCTCTCTGTCTCTCTCTCTCTTTCATTAAAATACAGCAAATAAAACATAGTTTTAAAATGTAAAGAGGGGCCAGGCAGTTTGAGCCCCTGGACCCCACCCACCTGCACTAAAGATGCTTCACTGGTGGTGAAGCAGGTCTGCAAGTGTCTCTCTTTCTGTCTCCTTCTCTGTATCTTCCTTCTCTCTCAATTTCTCTATGTCCTATCTAATAAAATAGAAAGGGAAAAAAAAAAGAAAAGAAAAAGGAACTAATGGCCACCTAGAGTGGCAGCTTTGTAGTGCCTGCACTGAGCCCCAGTGAAAACCCTAAGTGGCAATTATATAAAGAAAAAAAAAAGAAGAAGCCAGACATTAAAAGCCACTTCTTCAGTGATGCCATTTGTCTGAGATGTCCAGAGCAGGCGAGTCCACAGAGGCAAGAAAAGCAACAGATCAGTGCTTATCACAGGTTGGGAGAATGGAAAACAGAATGAATGTTGAATGAAATGGGTTTCATCTTAGTGGTGAAAGCACTCTGGAACAAATGGTGAGAATGGTGTCATATTGTAGCTGTGCTGAAAGTTACTGAATCTTGTATCCACAAATGGTCACAATGTCAAATTTTCTGCTGTGTGAATTTTACTTCCATAAAAATGGAGCTGTATTCATAATACATCATTTGTAAGACTCAGTGTGAAATTAAAAACAATACTGGAACATTATTAAAAAAAACTCTAAAGAATCTCAAACAGGCAGCACCAGAGTACAAGACCAAGCAGAGGCCATGTGTGGCTGTGCCAGTGTCATCTCTGGGGCCATCAAGGGCTCCCGGGATGTGGCTCCTCAGGGCCCCTCTGACACAGGGTTCCTCGGGGCTGTGGTGACGTGGGTGACGTGATGCAGATCTGCCCTTGAGTCACCCTGCTGTTGGGTCCCTGGCTGCTGCTTCTGGTCCTGTCCCGTAACTTGTCACCTTTCAGTGTCTTTTTGTCTCACTTGGATGGATAACTTCAGATTTTGCTCTTATTCCTGCTTGTCACCCCCAGGGCTGGGGGGCATTGTCTCATGGAGGTAACGCACCAGGACCCCTCATGGAGGGGAGGGCTGACTGGGCCTCCCCAGCTCCCCCTCCGTTGGTTCCTCAGGGGGCTCTTGAAACAACTGAAGGTAACACTCCATGATAGGCATGCAGGCTCCAAGCTTCTCTCATTAAGTTATGAGGTAGAGATACTGCAGAAGTGAGGTCACAGTGAAAAGGAAGCTTGGGGACAGGGTCCCGCAGGCCAGGAAAGGTTCCAAAAGGCCCCTCCATGTGAGTGTCCCTCCTATACCTGGGTGAGTCACACCTGGGCCAGCTTCCCACTGGCCTGCCTGCTGGCACTCCCACAGGGTGATTACCAGCAAGGAAGGCAAATGACCGGTTCTCCTTCACTCATTCAAGAGACACCGCGATATAGGCAAGAGACACCAGGGAGAATTGGAACACTCTCGTTTATCGGCAGATGGACATGGGCTTAAATAGAGAACCAAACAAAGAACATTTTTCAAATATGTCAGAAATTACAGGTTTCTTAAAGGTCAGCTTGCCCCTATGGTAGGGGGCTGGTATGACAGGAATTGATGCGATACATAAAGGTCAAGATAATTATTCTCCATGATGCAAACAGGTTAATTATCTAAAGGCATTTGAGAGAGGTGTAGGGGTTAAAACAGCAGGATGAGATAAAGAGAAGATAAACAGAGCATGATATATTTATCAAAGGCTATAAGGAAATAGAGTTTGGAGTTTCACTGACTGATGTCAGGGAGGTGTTTGATGGCGTATGCTTTCTCTAGCGATCAAAAGTGAGGTGATTGTGTGAACTCTGGGTGACTCTGTGAACTTTGAATGAACCTTAAGGCAGGCAGCCATGTGGCCTGCAGTCAGTGGGGAGAGGCAGTGAGATTTCTGTGGGCTTGAGAGTCTGAAAGGGAAGAACTAAGTCTGAGAGACTGTTTTTCCCCTTTGCTCATCTCAGTGAGAGAGGCTAACAAGGGGGTGTCTTTCCCAGACCTCCATCCAAGGATGGGGGGAGTTTTCCCTAAGCTCTATCAAGCTTACACATAGCCCCACACCTGCCGAGTCACCAGGCGAGGTCACCTTACTAGACTCCTCCCACAGTGTGCAAAGGTATCCTCTGTGCTCCTGTGCCTGCTTCCCCAGTGTGCAGAGACCTTGTGTCCCAACCCCCTTCTGCATGTGTGCGGACTGGGCTCTGCAAAGTGTCTGTGCCACCAGGCTTCCCTGCCTGTTCCCTGTCCTCAGCAGCCCCCGTCCTGGGCTCCTGCTGCATGTTGTGGATGGAGCCTGAGCTCTCACGCTGACTCTTGCTGCCCTCTGAGGACACCGTCTGACTTCCTGTGCTGCTGTTGCCCTCTCTGCACCATCACAGCTTCCCGTCAGCTCCCATCTGACTCACCAAGTCTTGCAGTGGCCACCACACACCTCATCCCATGACTGCCCATCTGGACCTTGACCAGTGCCAAGAAAATAGTAAGAGAACCAGAGATTCACACCCTAGTGGGACTTGGTGACCTCCTGGCACTTTCCTTGGCATGGGTCTCCCTGCCCACTGGTTTCACCCAGTGCAGGCTTTGTTCCTAAAGACTGCTCAGGAGTCTCCGGCAGGAGGAAGTTTGTTCCACAAGCTGCCTTTCTCCTGGTAGCTGCTACCTTTCTGAACCTACATTTCAGGATGATATAATCAGCGGCAGTTGAACTGGAGCACTCTTCCCTCTACAAATTTCTTAAAATGAAAAATACTTTTGTCTCATTGTAATGTAATAAATATTTATTATGAAAACAATAGAAAATGTTAAGAGCCTAACCACTGAAAATAAGAATTAGTGCTTTCAACAGATATATAGTATTTCTAAGGATATACATGCTTGAGAGAACAAGGGCTTATAGCAGATGCTGTGCTGATTTGAGACCTACTGCTCACTCCCCCAGCTAACAAAATGCAGGATAGCTTTTGTCTAAATCATAAAACATTTTATGTTATATATGTGTCATTTAAGATATTTATGTGGGAGTCAGGTGGTAGCACAGCGGGTTAAGCACATGTGGCGCAAAGTGCAAGTACCAGCACAAGGATCCTGGTTTGAGCCCTTGGCTCCTCACCTGCAGGGGAGTCACTTCACAGGTGGTGAAGCAGGTCTGCAGGTGTCTGTCTTTCTCTCCCCCACCCTGTATTCCCCTCCTCTCTTCATTTCTCTTTGTCCTATCCAACAATGATGACATCTACAACAACAATGACTACAACAACAATAAAAACAAGGACAACAAAAAGGAAATAAATAAATATTTTAAAAAGATATTGATGTATATATATTGCATACTTTTCCACATATTATCTAGGTTTTTATTGCCACCAAGGTTATCTCTGGTGACAATAAATATTCAAAAAAGTATTAAACCAATTCTCTGCTTTGCTGCTGCTGTGAATGTTCTCATAGCTAAGTTCTTGCTCCTATATATTCATGTTTGTTTCAGGGGGATGCAGTCTTGAAGGTGGGTTACTGAATCAGAGAGTCTGCAGAAAGTAAGCTTCTGAAATGTGCTGCCCAGACTGTTCCCATGAAGCTCTAGGTGAAGCTGTAGCTGCCTGTTTACAGACCTAAAGCAGCCTGTGGGATGTCAGCTGATCCACAGGCCTGCCCACTGCTCAGCCCACACAGTGCAGGAACACTTGATTCAGAGTGTCCTTGACGGGCATGTGGCTGAGTGTTTTTCCACGTGCTGGCCAACTGTGTTTCTTTCTCATTGTCTATACATGCCCTCGCCTGCGCCCCACTCGTGGCCTTGAACTCATGGAACCTGCTCCTGGAATTGCTGTGTACAGCCAGGCCTGCACACCTGTGGCTGCTGCTGCTACTTCCAGCCATTCTTTCTCCTTCCCTCTCTTCTCTCTATCTCTTATAAGCAGAGCAATTTCTCTTCTCTCTACTTATAGTTACTTATTTATCTTTGTTGCCACGAGGGTTATAATCAGGGCTTGTGACCTGTATCACGAATCCACCACTCCCAGAGGCAAGTTTTCCTCTTTCCCCCCATTTCTTCCTTTGTTCTTTCCTTTGCTCCTTTGTTCGTTCATTCCTTCTTTCCTTCCATTTACTTTTTTTATTTGATAGACTAGAAATTGAGAGGGAAGGAGGAGATAGGGAGAGAGACACCTGCAGACCTGCTTCACTGCTTGTGAAATTCCCCCAGCAGGTGGGGGGAAGTGAGGGCTTGAACTCACTTAACTGGGTGAGCTACCAGCCAGACCCCAGAATTCCCCCCCATCTCTTCAGCCAGGAAAATCGCAGTCCCTAGTGTGACACCTTGGCTGAATACCTTTGGAGGGACTTTTGCCAAGTGGCCCCTCTGCACTGCACCAGCCCCAGTGGGGTCCCAGCTGCTGTCCTAGCTGTAGTCTGCCTTTTCCTCAGGGTGGCACGCCAGTGCCCATGTGCCTGCTTCTTCTGTCTCCTCAGGAAAGCCCCAGGGCACATCCTGTGCCTGTTGCTATTCCCCCGGGGCAAGCTCATCTCTGTGTTTAATCAACACTGAGTGAATAGATGGCTTGGTGAATGCAGGAAGAGGGGGTGGCCTGGGAGATGGTTGAGCTCTCTTCCTCCCCTCTCCCTCCCCCCTCTGCACCTCACCTCAGCACTTAACTATCTCTCTGTGTTTGATCTTCCACAACCTGTAAGACACAGAGCTGCCAAGCCTGCTGAGCCTGTACTAGCAGAGCTCTGGGGAGGAGGAGCGGTGGTGCCCAGTGGGGTAGCCAGAATGGAAGAGACTGGGTGACAGCAGAGGCGTGGAGTCTGGGAGGCTGGGACACAGCCCAGTGAGCCCCATATAGACCCTGAGCCACCCAACGACCCACCAAGAGTCAGGGGGAGTCCCCTCAGGATGAGCTGCTCCTGGGGACAGAGGCTCCAGCACTTGCGAGGGGTTAAGGCCCAGGCAGGGGAGCAGGAATGAGAGCTTTGGGGTGGCAGGACTCACAGTCCCCAGGCCAGTCCTGTCCTGGGGTGCAGCAGGGAGTCTGCCTGTCCTAGGCCAGGGGCTCTGGCATGACTACACTACCACATCCTGTAACCACAGGGGGTGCAGCCCTGCTCTCTGCTGAGATCAGTCTGGTGAGTCGAGGTTTATCGCAGGTCTGTCTATGAGTACAGGGAGGACCAGGGATGTAGGCCTACCCAGAGCCAAAACAACTCCTCTGCCAGCATCCCAAGTGTGCACAGGGCCTACAGCACTGTGCCTACCCTCATCTCCTACCTGCTTTCACTGCTGGTGGACAAACCTGCACACATCGAAGCCTCATTACCTACTCTCACTGCTGGTGGAACATCTTGCAAACCTCCCAGCTCATCTCCTACCTGCTCTACTGCTGGTGGGCCATCCTGCACACCTCCCAGCTCATCTCCTACTGCTCTCACTGCTGGCAGACCATCCTGAACACCTCCCAGCTCATCTCCTACCTGATCTACTGCTGGCGGGCCATCCTGAACACCTCCCAGCTCATCTCCTACCTGCTCTACTGCTGGTGGGCCATCCTGCTCACCTCCCAGCTCATCTTCTGCTGTGCAGATGTCCCCTCAGGCTAGTGCCAGTTCCTGCAAGAGTTAATATGTTATTCTTGAAGTGCCCTTCCCAACCAATCCTGTCCCGGCTCATCACTCCCAGTTTTTGCCCTATATGGCCCTTCTTCTTCTGCTCCTCTCTCTCTTGCCCTCTTTTCACTTCGCTGATTAGACGCAGGGAAGGTTGCTGTGTGAGGCAACCATTTTGGCTAGCTCCACGTGGCCTGAACCACTGCACTCTCACCCAACTCTGAGGTGCCCACGTGAATAAAGAATTGTGTTCCCTCTCCGCTCCGGATCTCCTCTCTCTCTCTCTCTCCTTCGCAGCACGACATCTGGCTCCTGAACAGGGACTTGACCTGCCCAGATGCAGGTAAGTATACAGCTGCTTGACTCTCTGTGGCCTCCTGTTCCTCTCCATCATGGGAGACTTCCCATTTTATGAAGAGGCTTCCTAAACCCTTTACTCTTTTTTAATGGGACAGGTTTTCTATCTCGGAGATGTTTTACTTGGGGCCGCACTGTGGATCCTCTTGGCTATGTTTGCAACTTTCAGGATTTATATAGGGTGCCCTGCCAAAAAGTTAAGGGACCTTGAGGCTGAGATACAAGAGTTAAGGGATATTGTCTTGGCGCTTACCTGCCCTAGGCCCTCTGCATTTTGCCCCAAGGGTTCCATTTTGGAAGACATGAGTTTGGCTTCTCTGGCCACTGCTGCCGCTCCTCTGGCGGCTTCCACTTCTGTGACTCCTCCCCCCGCTGCTACCTCGTTATCAAAGCAAGTCCACACCTTCCCGGTAAATGTGGCCCCCAATAGACAAAACCCTCAGGTGTGTCATCCATACTCCTCCAAAGAACTTAGAGAGCTCTGGCAGGCAGTTAAGGATGACGACGTTCATGTTCCATGGACCAAGTCCATTTTAAGAGGCTTTCTCCAGCACCTTAATATTCCCCAAGATTGGAGGGACGTAGCTCATGCTACACTCCCAGACCCCCTCTACCTGCAATGGGAGGCATGTTTTTTTGATGAATGCTCAAAGCAATCCCAGAGAAATAGTCAGAATCAGCTGGAGTGGAATTTTGATGCACTGTTTAGAGTGGGAGAGTTTGAAACCGGAGTTCAGCAGGCAGAAGCCAAGTTTCCAGCTGGTTATTTTGAACAGGTATGCATCTGCACATCACAAGCATTGGAGAAGTTAACCCCACTCACAGGAGTGGCCTCAGTCCCCATTGTCTCCCTTCACCCAGAAACCGATGAATCCCTAGTTAGATTTATTGCCAGGGTGCGGTTAAGCTTAGAGAGACAGATTTATAATCCTGAAGCCCGTTTTCTCCTCCTGAGTTCTATTGTGTGGGATGGAATACTACCAGAATTCCATCAGGCATGCCTCGGTCTTAAACACGAACACCCAGATAATTGTATTTTAGCCACAGGAACTTAGACCAGGCTCTTATGGGGCATCCATTATGACACAGACTTATGCAGCTAACCCACATAGCAAAAGGGGGCTTGCCTTCAGTGCAGTCTCCAAGGGCATTGGCATAACCAATGTCCATATAAGCCATGATCCCACCTTCAGTCAGGACAATCATGCCTCCAGTCAGGGCAACCACACCTCCAGTCAGGGCAACCCCGCATTCAGTCAGGGAGCCAGAGGCCATGAACACCTTGTCCTAGACGCCAGAAAGGTTTTCATTGGAGGAGAGATTGTTGGTCCAAGTTTCATAAAAATGGCATGCCCCTGAATGGTGCAAATTCAGAGCCTGAGATTTTATGGACCACTCCTGTTTTAGAATGAGGTTACCCTACTATGACAGTAAGGACTGGCAATATTCCTTTTAAATCTTTGATTGACACAGGGGCAGAAAAGATGATTTTAAGGCAAGC
This sequence comes from Erinaceus europaeus, assembly GCF_950295315.1. Lineage (NCBI taxonomy): Eukaryota > Metazoa > Chordata > Mammalia > Eulipotyphla > Erinaceidae > Erinaceus > Erinaceus europaeus. The sequence continues at coordinate 211,629 of NC_080164.1, read as the reverse complement.
AGAGGTTCCTCAGAGTTGGGAACTCCTCCCAGGGCCCCATTTACATGGAGCTGGAGGGTTGACCCAAGCCTTTCTCACACGAGAGTCACATATGTGGGAAGACCCAGAAGGGACTACTGGACACTTCCATCCTTTGGTAGCTGATATTAGCACCAACCTAATGGCAGGGATCTTATGGAATCTCTTGATGTTATAATATCCACAGATGCCTCTGCAGAGTGCAACACCTGCTCCTGCAAGACTTATAGATCTAACCAGCACCCTCAATACAAACTGCTACTGTTTGTAACCAAACTGTACTGTTTGCTTAGATTGGCTTTCTAACAAGCCTGTCTGGGTGGAACAGTGGCCTTTGCCTAGGGAGAAGCTAGAAATTTTAAAAGAGCTCGTCCGAAAGCAGTTGTCCTTGGGAAACATTTGTCATTCTGGAAGCCCATGGAATATTCCTGTCTTTGTGATTAAAAAGCGCTCGGGAAAATGGTGCTTCCTCCAAGATCTCTGTGCAGTTAATAAAACCATGCAGGTCTGGGGATCCCCCCAAAGGGGTTTGCCTCTTGATTCTGCAATTCCCACTGGAATTCCAGTCATAGCTATTGATATACAGGATTGTTTTTTCTCTATTTCCTTGCACCCACAAGATTATAAACATTTTGCCTTCTCTGTTCCTTCTGTTAATAACACTAGCCCTGCCGATAGATTTGAATGGGTGGTACTGCCCCAGGGCATGGCCAATAGTCCTACAATTTGTCAAGAGGCTATTAAATCTGCCCTTTTCCCATATATTCATAAGGGCCTTAAGGTTATTCACTACATGGATGATGTCTTAATATGGGGAGAATTAGATACAGATCTCTGTGCCCTATGTGATTTTCTTATTCCTGCCTTAAAGAAAAGCGGCCTTAATGTAGCTCCTGAGAAAATACAGCTAATTCCTGCAAAATCTTTCTTAGGTTCAGATAGCTCTCTAATGCAGATTCATCCCTTAAAACCTTGTGTTACTTTTCCTTCTAATCTCACTCTTGCTTCTTTACAAAGTTTTCTTGGAAATTTAAATTGGCTTAGGCAGTATCTTTATCTGCCTACTAGATACCTCCAACTGCTGTTTGACCTGTTAAAAGAAAACAAACAGCCCTCTTCAAAACGTGTGTTAACTCCCGTGGCCTCCTTGGCACTGGAAAGGGTTAACCAGGCCCTCCAGGACATGCACCTTGTTAGATTCTCCCCCTCCTCTCTGGTAAACCTTCTAATCTTTAACTAAACCCCCACAGTAGTGGGGATACTGTGGCAGAACCATGGGGTTCTCGAGTGGCTTCATATGCCAGTAGGCAGAGCTCCAAGACTCCTCACTGAGATAGATGCATTAGCATTCATGGTTCGCCAAGGAAGAAATAGATCGGTGCAAGTCTTAGGAAGGGAGCCAGATTCAATTATTCTTCCATTTTCTCTCACAGATACAGAGTGGATCATACACCACCATTCTTGTTTTGCCGTAAGTTTAGTGGGGTTTCCAGGACAAATAGATAACCATTTTCAGTCTAATAAATTGATAGCTTCTTTACCTCTTTTGCCTCTACTAGTACCTAAACTTTTCTCTCAAGATCACATCCCCTCTGCTCCTACAGTCTTCACTGATGGTGGAAAAAAGGGAGCTGCTGCCCTTACATATTATCCAGACAAGCAATCCCCTAAACCTCTCTTTACTGAGATTCCTGATAATTCCCTTCAGTACAAAGAACTTTATGCTGTTTTCCTTGCATTAAAAGCTATACCAGGATCCTTCAACCTTTTTTCTGACAGTGTGTATACTGTGAACTTACGTCCATGGCTTGCTCATTCTTATGTGAGAATTGATGACAACCCACTTACTCCTCTCTTAATCCAAATTGCCTCTATGCTCTGTTCTCGAACCCAACCACTGTATGTTCAGCACCTTTGTTCCCACAGCCCTCTTCCTGGTTCCCTTTCCAAAGGGAATGCTGCAGCCAACTGCCTTGCCTCCACAGGAATTCTCCTAGTCTCTGTCTCTAATCCTGATGACTTTCATTCCCTAAACCATGTTAATTTTAAAGGGCTTCGAGCTCGATTTCCTGATGTTCCTTTACCACAGTTGAAACGTATTTTTGCTACATGTTCTTCCTGTGCAGGTCTGATAAAAACACATGCTATTCAAACTCTTGGGGTTAACCCCTGAGGCTTAAAAGACAATGTTTTTAAAAAATCTATGTCACCCACATAATCAACTTTGGCAAACAAAAATATGTGTTTGTCTCAATTGATACCATTTCTAAATTTATGTGGGCGACATCTCAGATGGGAGAAATCTCGAAAAAGCTTATAAGCCATATGCTTTCCCATTTTGTTGTAATGGACTTACCTCTTCAACTGAAAACTGACAATGGGAATACATTTACCAGCAAAGAATTTAAAGGTTTTTGTTCCCTCTGGAACATTACTCATACCACAGGCATTCCCTATAATCCACAGGGACAAGGCATTGTCGAGAGGGCCCATCAAACCCTCAAGGCTCAATTAAATAAAGATAAAGGAGTAATGTACCCCCAATATCCAGCTAGAAAAAGCCTTGACTACATTAAATCTCTTTAATATTTATAAAAACTTGGACCTACCAACTATTATTCTTCATTGGCAAACACCATATACCCTCCCAGCTATTAAGATCAAATGGAAAGACCCACTTGATAAAATTTGGAAAGGGCCTGACCCTCTATTGACCATGGGGAGTGGTTTTGAATGCATTTTTCCACAGAATTACTCCAAACCTGTTTGGGTTCCTGTCCGCCCTGTCTGGCAATACCAGTATGATGGCGCTGCTATCCCTGAGGTACAAGAAATACTGCAAGAGGACTAGATGCAGGATGCACCCCAGGACCCATAACACGACATGGCAGAATCTGAAAAATCTGGCTCACAGAGCCCTATCTCCTACCCCTTCTCTGAATATCTTATGCTATGATTGGCCAGTTGTGTTTTGTGAGCAAGTGTGTTGAATGACCAAAAATTTTTGTATGACCCATTTTGCTCAGAGTACTCTGAAACTTAATTGACTTTATATAGAAACAATGGATCCTCATTTTAAATTGAGGCAGGGAACTGGGGGTGAGGATCGGAGAGCCTAACAGCAAGTTTGGTGGGCATAACCAGAGAAGGGAAGTATTGACTGGATTCCTCCCGTGGGGTGAGTGCAAAACCAATCTTCCCACATATTATAAGGCTCTCTGTGTCTTTTTGGGGAGGGGAGGTAGAGCCACAGTTTCTAGGGAAACAACTTTTGTTGCTAACACCAACCTCCATGCAAATCAGGTTTGCTTCACAGGGGACTCAGAGGCGGACAGTAGGGTCCTCCCCCTGCAGTGCTTTGCCTTGCACCCCTTACTGGTGTCCTTGCCCTGCCAAGGTTGGATGTATCAATGCATAATTCTGAGTTTTATGACATCTGAAAAGAAGGTCTGTCACCCTCAGGTTCAGCCAGGCCTCTATCAGCCAAATCAAGTCTGTGATAATGTATTTGCAAAGGTTTTGATGCCAAGGAGTCAATCCGCCATTTTATAAAATCAGTAATCTTATTAAAAATAAAGGGTCTTAAGGTAATCATTAACAAAAGACTAATCAAGGGTCTCATAAGGGGCTCTGTAGTGACTCAAGACTATTTGTGGTGGAGTCTATAACCTGTTGTAATTTGTCAGAAAATTCATGGGAGGAATATATAGAGTGTCCTAGCATGCCACCAGCAAGTCTAAGGGAAGCAGTCAGTGGATGTGATGTCCAGGGGAAGAAACACAGCACGTCTGGTCTTCTGGTGGTGAAATTTTTCTTCTTCATAGAGGGTCAGCTGTTGAACAAGCAAAACTAGGAGGCAAGGACCAGGTAGAGAAGAATTGAAATGAAAATATAGGGTGGTGTTGTACCAAAACACAGAGGAGGTACATACACATTAGAAGTTAAGGTGAGGTTCCTTGAACATAGAGGAATATTTTGAGAAAAGTGAGCAGTCAATAAACATGCAAAGATGAAGTCAGCAGTGGTAGGTCAGCAGAAAGAGAAGACTTGGATAGGCTGGTGAGGTTAGCTGGAGTATATACTGCCATGGCGTCCTTTGTGGTAAGGACTTGCCAACAGGGACTCTGGATTTTGCAAGAGCAATAATGTCATCCACCATAATAAAAGGAAAACAAACATGGACATCCAGTGTTGAAAAAAAGAGAAAAAGAATATGTCTCTGTGACTGGAAAAGTGGGTGGCTTTGTCAATGAGATACAATAAATGGACAATTAGAATTTTTGTAAATATTAACAAGGTTTAGTATGTTACTTCATTGACACTTTAGCCAACTGAATACTGGGGGGTGCATTCCTTCTTTTTTAAAATTAATTAAGCTTAAGAGTTTTAGGTTTTTTTGTTTGAGCTGTAGCCCACATAAATTTAGAAAAAATACCAACTGAGAAAGAGAAAAGTTTTTGTTTACTAAACATGGACAGGAGAATTACATCAGTCTGTCAGAGAGCATTGGCTTTTATCAATGGAGATTAATCTTAAAAGTCTGAATAGCAGGATCTTAATTAAACAATGCAGGAGCCAGTAAAGTGCTCTCACTATGGCAGGTCAAGTGTTACAATTTTAAGAGGCTTGTAAAAAATGAGAAAAATTTTAGGATATGAGTGACTTTAGGAGTCATCACAAACCCATAAATAAAAAATTAAAAATGTTTAGTTTTAAATCTTACCATATGAGCAGTCAGTTCTTCATGTGCAGATGTACCTATAATTATTTACTTAGGGAGAGAACTTGTTAATTGATGATCTAATGGTTAGAATTGGCTTGAGTTCTTTCATATGATTTTAGAAGGCTCTTTGTTAGAATATACCAATATATTATAGAAAGTCAATACCGAATGTGTTGACATGATAAAATGTTTACCATTTTTAGCATTATTTTAAACTGATTAGACAGTTTAAGCACACTATTATACCTTTAGTTTACTAAGATCTTTACTCTTCACAAGTCTATCATGAGTAAGCATAGATATAAAACTCTTAATAGATTTTGTTCCTTAGAACTCTAATATGGCAACTTTAAAGGCTAAAATAAAACCTCATAGTTTAAATGTTCAAAATAATAATTTTGTTAAATCAGGATTTGCCAAAACAAATCTATCAGACCTAAAGCACAATGTATTACCTTAATTTATCAAGAATAAACCTCTGGCAGTGTCTTAAAACAAACCAGATAATTTTTAAAAGCAGAAAGATATAAAGAAGAAAACCAGAGCAAAAGCCTCTGGCATGTAAATAATTAACATAACCCTTGTGTTATCTTTTGCTAACCCAAGCCAGTCTTAAAAACAATTTTAAGTGAAATGTTAAACTTTGTTTGTTAGGATCTTTGTTTATCACAAAGCTATCACACCCTTAGGGCAGCTATGAACAAGGGTGGGCACACAACTTAATTGATCTTTCACTTTGATTTGGCTAGGTAACTTAAAAAGCTAACATAAACCTTATAGCTGAAATGTTAAAATAAATTTTTACTGTTAACATTTCTTTTAGATGACCATTTTACACTAAATAATTTTGTTGAATCACTTCTGTTGAATAAAAATTTTTATCAGGCCAGGAATATGTTTAACCCTTTTTTTTTCCTGGCAAGGCCACTGCTCTACACTGACTGGGTTATTAGAAATCCAGTTCAAGGCTGGAATTAACAAATTAACAAACAGTGGCAGTTGGTATTGGGGTGCTGGTAATATTTCCAATTCTCACAAGAGTGAGAGAGACTGCAGAGGCATTTTACCATGCCTAGATATCCCAGAAAATCTTTTAACTAATGAATTGATGCTGATATTAGCTATCAGAAGGACGAAACTGTCCTATATTTTACTTTGGTAAAGGTGTGCCAACTCTATGAGTTGGGATCTTTAAAACCACATTTAGCTTAACTAAATCTTATTTAAAACTTAAAACAAACTTTAGTTACTTAGGGATTAACACACATTAATGAAAACAAGGTTAGCACAGACTTAAAACAGACATTTTTGGTGAAAAGAAAAATTTCCCTTTGAAAAACTGCTTTGGTTTTTGGATTCCTAACTCACAGACTATCTACCCCCCCCCCAGGAGGGGCATTAGTGGCTAGGGAATGATTGACTGGAGTCTTTGCCAATCTGTGGATCAGGAGCTCTGTGCCATGATTGGCTGTGTGGGTGGAACAGGCGGGCTCAGTTTACTGCCGCCGTGCAGAGAAAAATCTTTGAAATTTTTTTCTAGGCTAAGGTACATTTTATAGTTTTAAAGAAACAAATCATTCAATTTCTATCAAAAGTGTGTACTGGTTCTCTGATTAATAGCTTTTAAGTTAAAGAGAACGTCTTGTTTGATTGATTTCATGTTGGAGATTAAAGGGAGGAGGACACCAATTGGGATTGTAGTATTTGGCAGCCTCTTTTTCTAGCAAAGCCTCATCCTCCATGGGACGTGCTTCAGGAGAGGGAGGGTTTTGTAAAACTGGATAGAGGTGGAGGAAAGAATGCTGGGTTTCATTCTCATGTGAATTAGCAATAGGAGGGTCAATGAAGGGAACTTTAGTAAGCGCGGTGGGACCTATAGGGAGGGGGACAGGGCTTTTACTTTCATCGGGTGCTGGGAGGCTTTTATTTTGACTGGGTAATGGGGGATGAAGATCAATAATCACAGAAGGGCATGGGGATGGGGACTTTGTCCTGGACGGCAGACTAGAAAGTTGCCGGAGGACCTTTCACCCTCTGTAATAAGGTTTTTAATATCAGGGTGGGTATTATAAATTTTTAAGATATCATTAATTAAATTCCAGTAGCAAAAGGCAGAAACAGGTACACGTTCAGGACCAAAAGACTGATAGTGATCATTAAGACAGTCACCAATTCTCCTCCAATATTTGTCATCTATAGTGCCTTCCTGGGGAAACCAGGGGCAAATATTTCCAATATAATCTAAAAACTTCTTTAATTGTTTTTTTTTAACCCTGGTCTCTCATGTCTTGAGTGACTCCTTGAGTCCTTTAATGAATAAATCTTGTTTGCTAAATTCATGTCCCATGGTTTTGCTTACCTCAGCCGCTGTGACACTCTCCTCCAGATGCGACTCACGGTCGGGTATTTCTGTGGCCATCTCTGCGAGTCTTTGTGTTACCCTCTCTGCCGCGATGACTCGGTGAATTCGGGTATGCCTACCCTCTCGATCAGCGGAGTTCCTAGGTCCAGAAGGCTTCTTTGCCCCACGTTGGACGCCAGAATGCCCCGACCAGCTGGGCGGTAAACAGGGGCTAGTAACCTAAAAGATCTAGAATGAAAGGGACACGAGACACGAAAGAACGACAGCAAGACAAGTTTCTGATCAGGCTGCAAAATTTTATTGTGTTCACAGGCATTATAAGGATTTGGGGAAGGAGAGGGAATGCTGAGGGGGGGAGGGGGAGCAAACTTCAAAGTGGAATGTTCCTTGCAACAAATGGCCGAAACCATGTTTTTTACCACAACTGTGTGTTGACTCACTTGATTACTGATAAATGGTTTACCTGAGGGGAAATGGCCTGCCCAGGGGGAAATTAACACTTGTCTCGAGGGCTCCTGGCACATGGACACAGCCAAGGTTTCTGGAGATGTCCAGAAACATTCCAAAATTTTTTATATATATATAAGTCTTGGTATAAATGTAAAGTGCTTAGTCTTAAACTGTGTGAGTAAAGACAGATTTAAATTTGTTTTCAAAATGATATGTTTTCATAACCAAAGTTTTTCTCCTCCAGTGTGTTATAACTAAATGTTTATGGGTATGTTTCAAGTTTGGTAAACATTAATGGTTAAAAGTGTAACCTTGAAGCTACATTACTACCAGGCAAGCTAAAATTAATTTGCTAAAAGTAACTAACTATTTAAGGTAAAAGTCTAAATATTTAACGTGACAATACATCCCCAAAACTAAAATACAAATTCTCTAAACAGGACGTTTTTGGAGGGACCCCCAAAGTGCCCTGTAAGCTATCTAGTGGAAATTAATCCACAACATATCTGGCATCAATCTGACACTGTAAATATTAAAACCATTGTCACTAACATGCATTAACTCTCTAAGCAACCCGAGTCTGTTTATAGTCCAAAGTAAAAGTAGTTAAAAATATATATATATTTTTTTACTAAAATTGGTCTGAAGATCCTGCTGTAGAGACTGCTACAGGAGGTCACATTAGATGATCTTTAAACAAAATTATAAAGATACTTAAACCAATTATAATCATTGAATTATCAATTATAGTAAACTTCTAACTTGTTAAAAGTTTTTTTCACAATTAATTGACTACAACTATGTCAAAGCCTTCACATGAAGAAACATCTGCTCATATGGTAAGGTGTTAAACTATAAGAAGTTCCTCCATATACAATTTATGTGAATTAACGACATTCACATATTTTTCTACACTTAACTGGTGTATCTCGTCCTGCCACTATAGGCCTGCCTTTGTCAGCCAACAATTTAAAGATATTTCCCTTTATAACATCACCCATGCCACAGACATCCCTTACTACCCCCAAAGACAACTGTATGTTGAGAAGGTCCCCCAAACACCTAGGCCCAATTAACTAAAGAAACAAATAAAGAAAGATACATCCCCCAATATTCAGTTGGCTAAGGCACCAAAACTCTTTTTCTATAATAAATTCAAATCTGATGCCCTGCTAACCATGGGAAGCAGATTATTTGTGTTTCTTTCACAGGAATCCCAGGAAAAACCATCTGCACCCCTGCACACTCTGACATCGACCACTAGATGGCATGACCACAGTGGTACAGCCCCAAAACCCAAGATGTCACCTGACATGATCTGAAGAACCTGATTCACAGACTCCAAGGACAGAACTTTCTTATTGCCTGTCTGCCCTTCCTGCTTCTGCTTTGCCTGTCATGTTTTGGCGGTTTCAGCCCACTCTCTACAGTAAAGTGGAATTCTAGTGGCTGACCTTCCCCATGGAGATAGATGTGCAGCGTTTTATCCCCTAGCATTTTTTCCCCTAGTTGCCTACTTTGGACTGAGACTTCTATTGGACTTGCTGGTATACCCTTTGGACACTTTACACAATTTTACAGCAGCTTCCTTCCCTTCACACTGCTGGTTTGTCAAAGACCCAGAGTAGTTCATGGACTTTGCAGACTGTTGCCTTGAGAACTATACAATGCCAAATAGCCCCTCCGCTTGGCAGGCCACACCCTCCCGCCTGCAGGTCCTGTCCTTTAAATCAGGAAACGCGCCCTCATTACGAAGCTTTGCCCCCCCAGGGTCAAGATATGCCCCCAGAGGCAGAACCCCCTACCTCATTACTAGCCCTGCCCTAGAGGCAGGGGACGCCCCCAGAGACAGGAAATGCCCCTTTGCACACCAAGCCTCTCCTTGGCATCACACTGGCTCTTACTGCTCCCCTACTTGTCCCTTCCTGTTTTGATATAGCATTCAGGTTTATGCCCAAAAGGTTTCTGATCACCCCTACACTAATATTCCTCTGTCATAGATAGAGTCTTTTACAGATATTGAACCATCTTAATGCGATGACTAGATAGAATGTTAGGGAAAGATGTAGAAAAATTGTGAGGAGATAGTAGAGCCTGGCAGAGCTTAACCTATGAGATGAGTCCCTCCAGGTAAGTCTCTCTCTAAAGAGGGTTTGAGCACAGGGGGACACATGAATCTCACAAGGTTGGCGGCCACGTAAGTCTTCCCTCCCCCACAAAAAGTCCTACATCTTCCCACCTGAGCATTGACATTCCTTAAAAACATTTAAGCCTGTTCCACTCTAAATTTCCTATACTGTGTCCTTTAGATATAAATAAAAAGTGGGAGATGCTGTGGAATTATGCAGATGCAGTGACATCTTCCAGGCTGTCCCCTCAGGCTCAGCCACTTCCCACGAGAGTTATACTGTATTCTCAAGTACCTTTTCCAACCAATCCTGTCCTGATATGTCACTCCTGGCTGTTGTCTTGTTGTTGTGGCCAGGTGTCGGGCTGCATCGCAGAGAAAAGAGGAGGTTTGGAACAAGTGGGGTACACAAATCTTTATTATAGGATGGGGGGTGGCTCAGGCCATGCGGAGTCAGCTGACAATGGCTGTCCCCTGTTGTTAAAATTTGGAGGCTCCAGCTGGCCGGGCTAGCTTCACGGCTGGGTAACAGAGACACAGAGACAACGGCTGGGCAGGGAAGCTGTATTTCTTTATTCAGGAGCAACGATTCATAAACTAAACCAAACTAATCACCAAACAGAACTCTGCTGCCTCTTTCCCCCGCGGCAGCGCCAAGAACTCTCTCTTACTCTGCAACTCTCCAACTCTCGAACTCTGGAACTCTGGAACTCTGGAACCCTCTTGGGGCGGGGCCAAGTGGGCCCGTGAAATTAGCAGGACTGATCCAATTTTCTTGGCGGGGGAGATCTAGAACCACCCAATGTAAAGCATACAACAATTCCCCCTTTTCTTTTTAACTAAATGACTACAGTATCAAGGGTGTGGGGTGAACAGAAACATATATCATACAGGCATTTTTTAAAAAGAAACTGGCACAAACATGGAGAAACATGTAAGCAAGTAACAAGAACCAGTGTGCTGCCAAGGGAAGGCCTGAGGGGGCCATAATTTGCCTCTGTGGGCAAAACTTTATCAGCTTAAAAAAACATTTCTTGCCTCTGGGGGGCGTAATTGTCTGGACAGGCATTTGTATGGGGGTGGGGAACGGCCTAGAGTCCCAAAGGCAGCTGGCTGCAATTTACTTACTATGAAACAAAACTTGTTATTAGCATCTTTAAAACCTTTTGTTACACACATTCAAGATGGAGACACACCCTAGGTGTGCACAGGAAAGGAAACCTCAGGCATGAGAATAATTAGCATAGCCATTGTGCGATCTACCATTTCTAATAGAGAAGGTAATCGAGAGTTTTACATATCAACAAGTCTATTTAACCTTTTGTTTAGACCAACTTAGTTAAAATATATTGATTGTTAACTAATTTTTACCTCAGACTTTAAATGTAAGTTAATTTTATCTTTATGAGAATTACGTTGAAAACCCTTTTCATTTAACTTTTACTAGTAAAAATTTAGCCTTAAATTACTGTTTACCAAACTTTAAACATACACATAAACATGGTCATTAATACACAAGGAGAGAAACCTTTGTTACGAAGACATGTCATTTAAAACACGAATTTAGATATGTACTGTCTTAGTTGTTGGGGGGGTGCGTTGTCCAGTGCTGGTCTCTTGGGCAGCTTCACTTCTAGGAATTGCAGGTTGTGAGCTCTGCACAAATCTCTGCATACTCCAGTTTGTCTGTCTTCAGACTGGACCGGCAGCTGGAGATCTCGTGTGCCCAGTTTCGGCAGGGAGCCCGGGGGTCCGGGAGGTCCGGGATCGTTCCAGATTTCATAGCATGAGGGGGGGCGGGCCATCTTTGTAGAAGGCGTGGGCCAAGGTGCCCAGTGGTGGCGGCCATGATAGGCCGCCGCGACCCTGCCCCATGGCCCTGCCATGTCTGCTGCCCTGTTCTCAGTGGCCGAGCAGAATGGAGGGATCACGCGTCCAGTGCCCTGCGCCACGCGGTGGAGAGCCGGCTCCTGTGGGCTGGCCTGTGTGCTGGCATTGGGCTCCTGCATGGTGGCATCGGGCTCCTGCGTGTTGGCGTCAGGCTCCTGTGTGGTGGCATCGGGCTCCTGCATGGTGGCGTCAGCCTCCTGCGGGCTGCAGGCTGCGGAGCTGCAGGGCTGCGGGCGCGGTGTGCGGGGTTGTCTGGGCACAGCCGGCTGGATGGCTGTTTAACCAGGTGGAAACAGCAGCTCCGCACCTCGCCTCCCGCCCGCTGGCTATTCCCGCTGGCTGTTCTGAGTTCACCTGAGCGAGTGGAAACCACAGAGTGGTCCAGAGATAAATGTTCCAGAAACAGCAAAACAGTCTCATGAAGAAAGAGCAGAGGCCTTTGGAGATCTCTTTACAAGCAGAAGAGAAGGCCATAGTACATAGGTAGCCAAATTGTCTTCACTTATCTGAGAGATGCGCAGGTCAGGTCCACGTGGGCGCCATTTGTTGTTAAAATTCAGAGGCTCCAGCTGGCCAGGCTAGCTTCACGGGCGGGTAACAGAGACGACCAGAGACTTACGGCTGGGCAGGGAAGCTGTATTTCTTTATTCAGGAACAACGATTTATAAACTAAGACAAACTAATCACCAGACAAAACTCTGCTGCCTCTTTCCCCCGTGACGGTGCCAAGCACTCTTGAACTCTGCAACTCTCCAACTCTGGAACTCTGGAACTCTGGAACCCTCTCGGGGTTCCTTGGGGCGGGGCCAAGCGGGCCCACGAAATTAGCAGGACTGATCCAATTTTCTTGGCGGGGGAGATCTAGAACAACCCAATATAAAGCATACAACAGTCCCCACTACCTCACCACCGGGCAAGAGAGAGAGAGAGCGTGACCCGAAGGAGCCCAACGAGAGAGCGAGGGGGGGAGTGAGGGGGCTTTTATTGGGCAATAACCAGGGGTGATGTGTGGGGACAGGATTGGTTGAAGGGGACACTGAGGGGCATGGTAAAACCTGGGGGCAGAGACTGCATCAGAATAATTCTTCAGCATCACCTCCTCCACCTGGCCAGCTGGAGCCTCCGAAACATTAACAACAAATGGCGCCCACGTGGACCTGACCTGCGCATCTCTCAGATGAGTGAAGACAATTTGGCTACCTATGTACTATGGCCTTCTATTCTGCTTGTGAAGAGATCTCTGAAGGCCTCTTCCCTTTCTTCACGAGACTGTTTCACTGTTTCTGGAACATTTACCTCTGGACCACTCTGTGGTTTCCGCCCAACACCAGCTTGCAAGAGCCCAACGCCAGCCCCCATAAGCCGGCTTTCTGCCGCCTGGTGCAGGGCATTGGGCTCCAGCTCCCTCCACGCTGCTTGGCAGACATGGCAGGGCCATGGGGCAGGGCCGCGGAAGCCTATTCTGGCCACCACCCCGGGGCACCTTGGCCCACGCCTTCTGCACAGCTGGCCTGCCCGCCCTCGTTCTATGAAGTCTGGACAGATCCCGATCCCCCTGGAGACCGCGGGCTCCCTGCCGAGACTGGGCCCCCTGGCCGAGATCTCCAGCTTGGGTCTGAAGGCAGACGAGCTAGAATACACAGAGATTCGTGCAGAGATCGCAACCTGCAATTCCTAGAAGTGGAGCTGCCCAAGAGGCCACCGCTGGACAACATACTCCCAGAACGGCTAAGACAGTATAGATCTAAATTCGTGTTTAAAATCACATGTCTTTGTAACAAAAGTTTCTCTCCTTGTGTATTGAAGACCATGTGTATGAATGTGTTTAAAGTTTGGTAACATTAACTTTAAGGTTAAGAATATAACTTTAAGGCTAAATTCTTACCAGGCAAAGTTAAATGAAAAAGGTTTTCAACGTAATTCTCATAAAGATAGAATTAACCTACATTTAAAGTCTGAGGTAAAAATTAGTTAACAATCAATATATTTTAACTAAGTTGGTCTAAACAAAACCTGTGCACACCTAGGGTGTGTCTCCATCTTGAATGGGTGTAACAAAAGGTTAAATAGACTTGTTGATATGTAAAACTCTCAACTACCTTCGCTATTAGAAATGGTAGATTACACAATGGCTATGCTAACGATACTCATGCCTGAGGTTTTCTTTCCTTGATTCTCATGTTTACCTTTTCACATTCTATTGTTTAAACTTTAACCAACCTTAAAATCATTTTAAAAAAGACTTCTAATTGTAATAGTTATTAATTGTGATAAACTTCTAACCTGCTACAAGTTTGTTTCATAGTAATTAAATTGCAGCTGTCAAGTTCTCTACAGAAAAGCAGAATTCCAGCAGCTGACCTTCCTCATACAACTTTCCACCCCCTGGCATTCTTCCGTGGACATTTGCTTTGGACTGGTATTTCTAACGGACTCAACTGGTACACCTCTTGGACACTTTGTAGCTTCCCCTTATGCTGCTGGGTTTCTCAAAGACTGACTGCAGCCATGCCTTGGGACTCTAGGCCCTTCCCCGCCCCCATGCTAAAAAATGCCCGTTGAGGCAAGTACGCCCCCCAGAGGCAGGAAATGTGTTTTTAAGCTGATAAAGTTTTGCCCAGAGGCAAAAATGGCCCCCTCAGGCCTTCCCTTGGCAGCACATTGGTTCTTGTTACTTACTTACGTGTTTCTCCATGTTTGTGCCAGTTTCTTTTTTGAAAATGCCTGTACGATATAGGTTTCTGTTCACCCCACACCCCTGATACTGTAGTTAAAAAGAAAAGGGGGAATTGTTGTATGCTTTACATTAGTTTGGTCTAGCTCTCCCCCTGCCAGGAAAATTGGTTTAGTCCTGCTAGTGTCACGGGCCTGCTTGTCCCCGCCCCAAAGAACCCAGACAGAGTTCGAGACTTCTTGGTGCTGACATGTGAGAAGGATGCAGGAGAGTTCTGTTTGGTGATTAGTTTGGGTTAGTTTATGAATAGTTGTTCGTGAATAAAGAAATACAGCTTCTCGGCCCAGCCGCGTGTCTCTGGTCATCTCTGTTACCCGCCCCTGAAGCCAGCCTGGATAAAACAACAAGCAGGAGCCCTGAGCTCCACGAAAGGAAGGGTTTGGTGAAAATCCAGAGACAGGTGCAACCCATCTTGATGGCACCTTGAGGGGCATCAGTATGGCAGAGCCAAGGTCAGTGCCTGCCTGGACTACATCACACACATGCACCCCCACAGCCCACACATGCCCGGGTGTGTACGTCAGATTGACACTTGGTGCTGGGCTGCAATGCCAGCTGGCCTGAAGCTGATACCTATCTGCTCAGTCTCATCCCTGTCCCATCACAGTGAGGAGGAAGAACGGGCCCCAGGCTGGATGTAGGGGGAAGACCAGAGCCAGGCTGCACCCCTGGAGAGGTGGCCTCACCTTACACACCCCCACTCTCTGGAGGGGAAGCCCACACTGGAGGTGCCCCCATTCCTCTCCTTTCCTCTCCCCTTTCCCTTTCCTCCCCTCCCCTCTCCCCTTCCCTCCTCTCCCCTCCTCTCCCCTTCCCTCCTCTCCTCTCCTCACCCCTCCCCTCCTCTCCCCTCCCATCCCCTCCCCACCTCTCCTCTCCCCTTCCCTCCTCTCCTCTCCTTTCCTGCTGGTGTGTGTTCTGTGGGTACCTGGGGCCTGGCCTTGCAAGGCAGGAATGGAGGTTGTGTCCTCATCTCCCAAGCAGCCTGAAGCAGGGGCTTGGTGGTCTGGAGGTGACCTTGTCGATGGTCATTGTGTTGGGATGCATAACCCAGGTGGTTGCGGGCAAGAGCATTGCCAAGGCAACTGGAAAGTGGCCAGATGCCAGGAATCCAGAGTGCCAGGTTCCGACCCAGCCTCTTCTCTCCCAGTCTGGCTGTGTGGCTGGCCTAGCCTCCTCCCATCTTTGAATGTTCAGCATGATGCCCCCACCTCGTGAGCTCTGTGTGGACCAGGTCCTGGAACCAAGCATCCTTCCCAGAGCAGGGTGACTACAACTTTCTCTGCAGAGGGGCTGGGTCTGGAGAGAAGAACACAGAGAGGGAGCAACTGCACTGGCACCCAGAGGAGAAATACTGTGTCTGCAGTGACCAGGGTTGTCAGAGAGAAAGACGTTCTGTGCCCTGAGGCTCTTCTGGACACCTCACACACCTGGCTGACTGGGACTCACCTGCTAGGACCTTGGAGGGAAAGGGGTCCTGTGCTGGGGCAGTGGTTTTGCTACAGCCTTCCTTCCTCTGGTCTAGGCTGGTGGGCAGGTGTGCAGACAACCGGAGAGGTAGGAAGTCTCCTTGTCCACCACTCTGTCTGGGAGAGGACCTGCCTTTCCCCTGGTGAGTGGGGGCCAATGGTGGTCATGAGAAAAGGGTGTCTAACTAAGCAGGTGACTGTGATGCTGACACCACGAGCACTGCAGACAGCCCTGGAATTCAGTGCTTCCTGGGAGGAGACACTCAGCTCCAGGAGGCAGATGGCCTTTCTCTCACCCATCACTGTCTGCTCTTCCTGCTTCTGCTTCACATTGGGTTGTTCTAGCTCTCCTCCTGCCAAGAAAATTGGTTCAGTTCTGCTAGTTTTCACGGGCTTGCTTGTCCCTGCCCCAAGGAACCCTGAGAGAGTTCCAGAGTTCCAGAGTTCGAGAGTGCTTGGTGCCCCCGTGGGGGAAAGAGGCAGCAGAGTTCTGTTTGGTGATTAGTTTGGTTTAGTTTATGAATCCTTGTTCTTAAATAAAGAGATACAGCTTCCCTGCCCAGCCGTATGTCTCTGGTCGTCTCTGTTACCCACCCGTGAAGCTAGCCCGGCCAGCTGGAGCCTCTGAATTTTAACAACAAATAGCGCCCACGTGGACCTGACCTGCGCATCTCTCAGATAAGTAAAGACAATTTGGCTACCTATGTACTATGGCCTTCTCTTCTGCTTGTGAAGAGATCTCCAAAGGCCTCTGCTCTTTCTTCACGAGACTGTTTTGCTGTTTCTGAAACATTTATCTCTGGACCACTCTGTGGTTTCCACATGCTCGGGAGCACTCTAAACAGCCAGAGGAGTCGGGAAGAGTCAGCAGGAAAGAGGCGAGTCGCAGAGCTGCCTTTTCCACCTGGTGAAATAGCCATCCAGCCGGCTGCGCCCAGACAACCCTGCACACCGCGCCCGCAGCCCCGCAGCCTGCAGGAGGCTGACGCCAGCACGCAGGAGCCTGATGCCACCACACAGGCGCCCGACGCCAACACACAGAAGCCCGATGCCAACACGCTGGAGCCCGATGCCAACACGCAGGAGCCCAATGCCACCATGCAGGAGCCCAATGCCAGCACACAGGCCAGCCCACAGGAGCCGGCTCTCCACCACATGGTGCAGGGCACTGGATGAGTGATCCCTCCACGCTGCTCGGCCACTGCGAACAGGGCAGCAGACATGGCAGGGCCATGGGGCAGGGCCGCAATGGCCTATCATGGCCGCCACCCCTGGGCACCTCGGCCCCTGCCTTCTACAAGGCTGGCCCATCCGCCTTCGTGCTATGAATTCTGGAACGATCCCGGACCTCCCGGACCCCTGGGCTCCCTGCCAAAACTGGACACACTGGCCAAACTGGACACAGTGGCCGAGATCTACAGCTGCCGGTCCGGTCTGAAGGCAGACAAGCTGGAGTACACAGAGATTCGTGCAGAGATCGCAACCTGCAATTCCTTGAAGTGAAGCTGCCCAAGAGACCACCACTGGACAATGCACCCCCCCAACAACTAAGACAGTACATATCTAAATTCGTGTTTAAAATGACATGTCTTCATAACAAAGGTTTCTCTCCTTGTGTATTAATGATCATGTTTATGTGTATGTTTAAAGTTTGGTAAACAGTAACTTTAAGGCTAAATTCTTACTAGTCAAAGTTAAATGAAAAAGGTTTTCAACGTAATTCTCATAAAGATAAAATTAACTTACATTTAAAGTCTGAGGTAAAAAATAGTTAACAATCAATATATTTTAACTAAGTTGGTCTAAAGACCTATGCACACCTAGGGTGTGTCTCCACCTAGAATGGGTATAACAAAAGGTTAAATAGACGTGTTGATATGTAAAACTCTCGATTATATTCTCTATTAGAAACGGTATATTGCACAATGGCTATGCTAATTATTCTCATGCCTGAGGTTTCCTTTCCTGCGCACACCTAGGGTATATCTCCATCTTGAATGGGTGTAACAAAAGGTTTTAAAGACGTTGTTGATATGTAAAAGTCTCAAATTCATTCTCTATTAGAAATTTTAGATTGTGCTGTGGTTATGCTAATAACAAGTTTTGTTTCATAGTAAGTAAATTGCAGCCAGCTGCCTTTGGGACTCTAGGCCGTTCCCCACCCCCATGCAAATGCCTGTCGAGACAAGTACGCCCCCCAGAGGCAAGAAATGTTTTTTTTAAGCTGATAACGTTTTGCCCATAGAGGCAAAAAGATGGCCTCCTCAGGCCTTCCCTTGGCAGCACACTGGTTCTTGTTACTTGCTTACATGTTTCTCCATGTTTGTGCCAGTTTTTTTTTTTTCAAATGCCTGTATGATAGAGGTTTCTGTTCACCCTACACCCCTGATACTGTGGTCATTTAGTTAAAAGAAAAGGGGGAATTGTATGCTTTACATTGGGTTGTTCTAGCTCTCCCCCTACCAAGAAAATTGGTTCAGTCCTTCTAGTTTTAGCGGGCCTGCTTGTCCCCGCCCCAAGGAACCCCGAGAGAGTTCCAGAGTTCCAGAGTTCCAGAGTGCTTGGTGCCCCCGTGGGGGAAAGAGGCAGCAGAGTTCTTTTTGGTGATTAGTTTGGTTTAGTTTATGAATCGTTGTTCTTAAATAAAAAAAATACAGCTTCCCTGCCTAGCCGTATGTCTCTGGTCGTCTCTGTTACCCGCCTGTGAAGCTAGCCCGGCCAGCTGGAGCCTCCGAATTTTAACAACAGCCCTGGAATTCAGTGCTTCCTGGGAGGAGACACTCAGCTCCCGGAGGCAGATGGCCTTTCTCTCACCCATTGCTGTCTGCTCTTCCTGCTTCTGCTTCACCTGTCATATTTTGGGTGTTCCAGCTCACTCTCTACAGAGGAGAAAAGTTCCAGAGGCTGTCCTCCCCCATCAAGATAGACATGCATCATTTTTTCCCTGGTCATTGACTTTCGACTGATGCCTCTATCGGACTTGCTGATACACCTTTGGACACTCCCTTTACACTGCTGGACTTCTTGAGGACTGACTGTAGCAGTTCACGGACCTTTCCTCCAGCTGTCTTGGGACTTTGTAACTCCAGATCACCCCTCTCGTCCCTCGGCCTATCAGGCCCCCACTCCTCCACCCATCAGGTAGCCCTCCTATCCACCTACCAGACCTCTCTTCAGTCTCACGCTGTCCCTGCTACTCTTACTTATCTCTCCCTGTCTTGTGCCAGTTCTTTTTGAAGATGTTTACATGCTATCATTCAGGTTTCTTCCCAACAGCTTTCTGTTCACACTTACACTGCTATTCCCCTAACAGAAATGGAGTCTTTTACAGACACTGACCAATTTATATATGGCCATTAAGTAAGAGGGAGATGTTGGGAAATTGTGAGGATGTGGTTGAACTTGGCAGGGCTTGATCCTGAGGGGTGTGTCAATCCTGTTAGTCTCTCTCTCTACTGAGAGGTTGAGCAAGGAGGGACAGTAGAACCCTAAAGGTGTGCCTCCTCCTGTCAGTCTCCCTGCCTCACAAAGCACCATGCATTCCTGATAATATGGCCATTAGATAAAAAGAAAGGGGGAAATGCTGGATATCATTTCTCCTTTGGCTAATTATGCTTCTCTTCCCCTGCACTGCTTAATGCTGTGGTCTATTTACATAATCATTGTTTGGTTTGAGACCCACACTGGTTTAATCCCCACTGCTTTGTGATCTTTTTCCACTCTGCCTCCTCTCCTAGTCATATCCTCTTTTCCACCTTTTAATCCCCACTGGTTCACACTCTCTTTTTGCTCCACCCCCTCTCCTAGTCACACCCTACCACTTACTTCTTGGGATGTATAAAAATCTTCTTTTCTGATTAAACACACATTGGATCACCTTCTGGCTCCATGAGTCCCAAGTCTCTCCTGCAACGCCAGCCCAACACGAGTTCCTGATCCCTCTACCATGCAGCAGCCTAGGTTGGCTCCAGTCGAGTTCTATCCAACCCAGAGAGCACTTGCTCAGGAAGAAGCACCCTCAGGCTATCCCGGCAAGAGTATGCCCCTGCCACTGACTACCTTGGGGTGCTTTACTCCAGAATCCACCGACTCCCTCACAAAGCATGGACTACACCTTCCTAGGGAGATGCAGCAAGGACTGAGGGAGAGTCTTCTCTGCACGTCTGAGCCCAGAGAACAGACAGAAGTTGCCCTGAATCCAGCAGTTAGTTGGTGTGAGGACAGGGAATTTGAGTCCTGACCCACCACCCTGTCTGTCTCCTCCTGCACTGTTGTTTTGGGCTCCCCTGAATCAAGGTCTCACAATGACTGACTGCCTGCTTCTGCCTTCATTCATCACCCAGCCCCAGGTTCCCCCTTCTTGTGACCCCCACAAAAGCCCCCAGAGCCCATGAACCCTCTGGTCCCCTAGGGTCTCCCTTTTCTCAGCTGTGTAGCTGAGATCCCTGCCTCCACTTGTGTACCTGCAGTGATTCCTCAGATGAGTCTGGTACCCAACCCCCCACACGCTGGCAAAGTCTCCCACCAACCTGGCAGTGAGGACCCCAAGTCCTCAAAGGTCCATTTGGGTGTGTCCCCAACACCACCCTGATCTCAGGCTCTCCTGGTCCTCTCTACAGCCCTGGCAACTTCCCCAATCTCCGTGGCTGGTGCCTTTTTCTGTCCAGAACCCCAGGAGTTCCTGCTGACTCGCACTCTTTCTAGGAAATCTGGCCATTGCTGGGGAGCTACCTGCCATCCCTGGTCACCACTTGATGGGATGAGCTGGTGAAGACAGGGGGCAGACGTCCCAGCTTATCAAAAATCACATGAACGAAATTCCAAATCACTCTCCATTATCCAGGGTAGATTCCCGGCTCTCCTGATTGTTGTGAGTCTGCCCAGTCTAGCCCTGGAGATGATGATGGAGGTTAGTGTCCCTCCTACCCAATCTCCCCACCTCTGTTCCTATCCCTGCCAGGCCCTTGCCACTCTTGTCTTCAGAGCTCTCCTTTCAGCCAGGATTCTGATCCTGACCCAGCTCTGATCTTGCTTTGCCATGGTGTTCTGCTCTCCTCTATTGCCCGCTCTGGCCTTCAGCATCAAGTTCATCCTGGTACAAGAGCTGACATCCATACTGATGCTGCCTTGCCCAGCCCCCTGCCTCCCTGTGCCCAAGCTGTTCTCCTGCAGGCCCTGTGGGCCATCTCACACATCCCCTGTCCACCATTCACCAACCCAGCCAGCTGGCAAGGGCACACGCCACACTGCTAGACAAGAGATGTGGTGATGAGATGAACGGTGAGCACTGTCTAGTGGGTGAAGTGTGGATTTCAAAGAGCTTAACTGAAGCTGAGTGGCAAAAAGCCCAGGGCCTGAGGCTCCAGGGTTCACAGTTGTCCAGAGAAATGCTGGAGGGTGGGTGTCTATTTCTGCAGCAGATAGTTGGGAAGGTTGGCTGCAGTAATTACTATTTCTTCTGCTCTCCGAGGGGCTGCTATCTTTGGCAAAGTAATTACTAATAAGGTTTGCTCAACAGCCAGTGTAATTGCTAGAGAAAACTGTCTTTAAGGACTTATTCTACCCAATTGGAGGCTTGATGTCACATGCCATTGAGTTCTGAGTAAGCCTGCCCTGTGGCATCCAGGGTCAGGGCAGGGAACCTCCTGGGCCACGTGTTTTCTTGCTGTCCTTCCCCACCAGGGGAGCTATTGGTATGCTTTTAATTCTGTTTCTAAGACCCCTTCTGTTTCATTGTTTTAATCCCCCCTGCTTAACACTGTATTCTATTTACATAAACCACTGTTACCTAAACACTGCCCTGCCTCCAGGGCATTGGTTTAATCCCACTGGTTCATACTCTCTTTTTGCTCCACCCCCTCTCCTTGTCACACCCTTATTTTCACCAGTCTTTTTGCTCCACCCTCTCTACGTCACATCCTGTTTCCACCCTACTCGGTGAGTATATATAAGGACAGGATTGTGATTAGAGATAGAT
This sequence comes from Erinaceus europaeus, assembly GCF_950295315.1. NCBI lineage: Eukaryota > Metazoa > Chordata > Mammalia > Eulipotyphla > Erinaceidae > Erinaceus > Erinaceus europaeus. The sequence continues at coordinate 189,878 of NC_080164.1, read as the reverse complement.
TAGCTTAAATTGTGCTGCGTTCCACATGAATAAAGACTGAACTGCCTACCACTCAGCCATGAGTCTCTGGTCGCCTCTCTCTCCCACCCACGAAGCTAGCCCAACAGGGAGCCTCCCTAAACATCCAGGGCCAGCCCCTCCTCATCACCTCTGACAGCACAGTCACCCTCCTTTGGGAACATTAAAAACTTCCCGTGAACATTTCACCTAGTGGGGAAAGAAGCATCCAGATTTAAACCCTCACTCTGCCATGAACCTTGGGTTAATTTCTTTCAGAAATATGTTTTATTATTGGTTGGCTATAGAGAAAGTCACTGAAATGGGAGGGGAAGGTAGAGAGGGAAGTGACAGACACCTGCAGCTATGCTTGTGACGCTTCCCTCCTGCAGGTGGGGGCTGGGGGTTTGAACCAGAATCCTTGTGCATTGAGTTAATTTCTTGACCTGTAAAAGGGGAGCAGTGACCCATATTTCTAGAGTGTGTGAGAACAAAGAAACAGGTGGAGACAATAATAGCACTGTGCCGGCAAGAAGGCAGGCAGCCTGGACTCCAGTGCCCTCCTGCTGGAGACCCTGGCGCTGTACCCTACCCAGTGCAGCCCAGGCAGGCAGACCCTCTTCCCCAGCCCAGGCAGGCAGACCCTCCTCCCCAGCCCAGGCAGGTAGACCCTCCTCCCCAGCCCAGGTAGGAAGACCCTCCTCCCCAGCCCAGGCAGGCAGAACCTCCTCCCCAGCCCAGGCAGGCAGAGCCCCTCCCCAGCCCAGGCAGGCAGAACCTCCACCCCAGCCCAGGCAGGCAGAACCTCCTCCCCAGCCCAGGCAGGCAGAGCCCCTCCCCAGCCCAGGCAGGCAGACCCCCTCCCCAGCCCAGGCAGGCAAACCCCCTCCCCAGCCCAAGCAGGCAGAACCTTCTCCCCAGCCCAGGCAGGCAGACCCCCTCCCCAGTCCAGGCAGGCAGAACCTCCACCCCAGCTCAGGCAGGCAGAACCTCCACCCCAGCCCAGGCAGGCAGAGCCCCTCCCTCCTCATCCCAGTCAGGCAGACCCCCTCCCCAGCCCAGGCAGGCAGAACCTCCCTCCTCATCCCAGTCAGGCAGACCCCCTCCCCAGCCCAGGCAGGCAGAACCTCCCTCCTCAGCCCAGGCAGGCAGACCCCCTCCCCAGCCCAGGCAGGCAGAACCTCCCTCCCCAGCCCACGCAGGCAGACCCCCTCCCCAGCCCAGGCAGGCAGAACCTCCCTCCCCAGCCCAGGCAGGCAGAACCTCCCTCCTCAGCCCAGGCAGGCAGACCCCCTCCCCAGCCCAGGCAGGAAGAACCTCCCTCCTCAGCCCAGGCAGGCAGACCCCCTCCCCAGCCCAGGCAGGCAGAGCCCCCACTCCATCCCAGGCAGGCAGACCCCCCTCCACAGCCCAGGCAGGCAGACCCCCCTCCCCAGCCCAGGCAGGCAGACCCCCTCCCCAGCCCAGGAAGGCAGAGCCCCATCTCCAGCCCAGGCAGGCAGACCCCCTCCCCTTATGGTTGAGACCCATGGTCTAATCCTGGGGTTCCATAGAAGGAGCTAGCTGTCACTGTACAAGGCTTGGGGGCTGCACTACCTCCACCCCCCACCTGAATTCCTGCCATCTGGAGACAAGATGATGTGCAAAGAACCTGAATTTAAAACAAAAACAAATTAAGAAATCAGGGCCCGGTGTAGAGAGTTGAGTATACATGTTACAGTGTGCAAGGACTAGGGTTCAAGCCCAGGGTTCCACCTGTGGCAGGGAGTTTCTCCAGTGGTGAAGCAGTACTGTAGGTGTCTCTTTCTCTCTTCCTATCATTCTCTTCTTTCCTGATCTCTGTCTCTAGCTAATAAAATATCTTAATTTTAAAAAAGAAGTTAAAAAAAAGGGAAACCAAAAACCGAGAGACAAAGGGGCCCCTTCAGTTCCGCCTGTGAGCCTCCATTGGGGTGGGGGTGGGAATATATCCGGTTTGTTGATCTCCTTTGGCCAAAATAGGTTGTGGGGGTGTCAGGAGGCCTGGAGAGAATTACAGTCTGGTAATGGTGGCTATATTAAGATCAATTACATTGTGCAACAAACATTTGAATCATTCTGAGCATCATAGCTGCCTGGATTTACATATGCATGAGAATCTGCCCAGAAATGACTAAAATACAGACAAATATATATATATATATATATATATATATATAGTCAGAAAGCAAGACAGCTCAGGGTGAAAATAACAAATGGCAACTTGCCACTCATGGAGAAAGGGTGTGGGGAAAGCGTGGGGCCTTGTGTTGGATTAATTGATAAGATTCATTCACCATCAATGTGCAAATTCAGGGGCCCACTGGAACCATGCCCATGCCACCCTCTCTGTTCTCACCACAGGTCTACATAGCACAAACTCTTTCCTCCATTTGACAGGCCTGGTGGCCACAGTAGTGAGAGTTGAGATCAAGGCCAGTGGCCTGTGCACCTTGGGAAGGAGGAAGTGGAGCAATAGCCTTTCCTGGGAGCCAAGTCCTGGTTTTTCCATGCAGACACTGCCTCAGGCAGAAATGTGGCCCAGGTTCAGGCTCTGCAAAAGCGATCATGGCTCTGCTTCCTGAACTTCTACACAAGAGGTCAGAGTTGTGTGGGGTCCTGAGCTTATACTGAACAGCAATAATCAGAAAAAGTTTTTGAAATTCAGGTTAGGCAAATACTACGTGAGCTGAGTCCTGAGTGGGTTTTGAGAAGCAAAGAAAGGGAAACACTAGGTGAGCATTCAACTGGCTGTGGTCCCTTGTAGCAGATCCAATGACCCCGGAGGGTGCAGGGTAGGGATGATGGAAGGGGGGCAGTGTCTGGTGGTAGAGGGACTCGGCACATTAGTGCAGGGTGTCATGTGCTGATCCTTTCATGGGCAGATGTGTGCCTGTGACAAGAGCAGTCTTGTTAGTCAACATTTTCCCAATAAAGTAAAAAAAAAAAAAAAGAACAAGAGTTGTAGTTAAAAAATAAAGATAAAATGGGAAAGCTGAACACCAGATCAATAACATGGACAGTGGAGCCGAGGAAATCTTCAAATTAAAATGGAAGGACAAAATGAAACAGCACACACACGCACATGCACACATGCACATGCACACGCACTGGAACACACATGCACACACACTCACACATACAGTCACATGCACGCACACACATGCACACACACTCACATGCACTCAAACATGCACACACACTCACACACGCACACACATGACACCCTTACTACTAATACATATGCAGAACAGGTCTCCAATGCTTAACAAGCATTGGCTTAACAAGGCTCCCCTGGAAGATAAACCAAAACATGAGAGAAATCGAGCCATGATAGGATCTGATCCCACTGATCTAAAGGAAGCCATGGAGCACCAAGTGTAGAGCCACTCTCAAGTGATGGGCAAGAAGAACTCAGGAGGGGCTACCCCCAGGTGAAATTTTAATGTTCTGAAAGAATGTCCTGATTCCAGAGATATGAAGAAATCCTAAAAGCTTTCACAGTAGAAAAGTCAAGTGACCAGCAAAATAACAAAGAGCAGTCTGACTGGATGAATTAGCTAGGAAATCCTGGTCCAGCTAAGTGTTAGACCCATGCAAAACAAATGAAGCAATATCCAGGAGTGGGTATTGCCCATTTGGATTATCACCCATTCCCCTGGCAAGATAAACCAAAGACCTACCTCTAGGTAAAAAGAGTAAAAGGGGAGACACATGAAAAAGAATGACATAATAACCAAGAAACAGGAAGAAAGAAGGAGAAAGGAAGAGAGAAAGAAGGAAGAGAAAAGAGAAGAGAAGAGAAGAGAAGAGAAAGAGAGAGAGAGAGAGAGAGAGAGGAGAATGAAGGAAGGAAAGAGCAACACTGGCTTGGACTGGGAGGTGGTGCAGCTGGCTGAGCACAGACATCAAGTCTCAGGTTACCACCTGCAGGGGCAGCAGCAAAGCACTGCCACAGGTGTCTCTCTTTTTTACTTTCTGACTCATCCTCCCCTCTCAATTCCTCTCTGTCCTATCAAGTAAAAAGAAAAGAAAAGAAAGGGAAGGGAAAGGAAGGAAAGGGGAAGAAAAGAAAGGAAAGAATAGGGAAGAGAAAGGAAACACCAGATCCAGAGGTGAAATGTGAGAAAAAGAAATCACAAGATGACAAATAGGTCAGAGATCTCATGAGAAAATAGTGCATATCCAACTAGAAAGTCAAAAGGCTTTTGGAAAGACTGTCTCCAAGAAGAAAAACCCACGGACCCATGTAGGGCATTAAGCCAGCTCCTCCTGCTCCCCCTGCATTGCTGATACTATGGCCTATCTACATAATCATTTTTTTGCCTGAAAGATCCCCACCCATTCCATTCCTCTGATCTATCTTCTTCCAGACCCGCCCTGCCTTCAGGGTAACGTTAAAACCCTCACAACAGTTGGTAGGGAGGTTCTACCTTTCCAGCCCCTCCCATTTTCCTCCACCCCTCTCCTAAATAAGTCTGGGATTGTCAATCCACTTCTGCTTCTGTCTTCTCTCTTCCGTGTCCTGACTGGGAGAAGGGCAGATGTGCAGACTGGGAAGCAGACGCCAGCCAGTGAGGTTGGAGCCATATGGCTTAACGAGGTGTGCTGATGTGGCTATTGAGGTGCTCTGGGGCGTCCGCATGAATAAAGATTTGTATTGCTATTGCCGTGAGCTTGGTTCCTGGGTCACCTCTCTCTCTCGCGATGCTAGCCTGACAGATTCATCTTTACCTAACAGTGTCGTGAGGCACTGAGGAATCCCAGGGAGGGTGAGAAGGCACCTCAAAAACATCACCACTGCTTTCTCATCTCCCTTTTATGGTGGACATCTCTCCAGGATGAAGGTTCTCCTGTATACAGAAGACCACCTCTCAAGATACAGGAAGGAATGCAAAGGCCAGGATGCAGGCTGAGAGAGGACTCCCACCTGAGCAGTCAAGCTTGGCCTTCCCTGGAAGCAGCCAGAAGGTGCAGGTGCCTGGTCTGATTACAGCTTCCAAAAGGACCCAGTCTGTTGGCAGTCCCATGGAGTGGCTCCAGTCAGGGGTAAGCCACTGACCCTCCCTTGCCAGCTCAAGGGGCTGCGTGATACAGAAAGGAGGCATCGGGGAGTACTCTGGTACAAACACTCATTTATTTGGAGATGGGTACAGGTTTATATAGAGAGTTAAACAAAGAACATTTTTCACATATGTCAGAAATTACAGGTTTCCTAAAGGTCAGCTTGCCCTTATGGTAGGGAGCTGGTATGACAAGAATTGATGCGATACATAAAGGTCAAAACAATTCGTCTCCAAGATGCAGACACTTTAATTATCCAAAGGCATTTGAGAGAAGCATAGGGGTTAAACCAGTAAGGTGAGGTAGAGAAAAGAAAAACAAAACTTGATGTAATTCACAGATATCAAAGAATACAAGGAAATAGAATTTGGGGTTTTTCACTGTCGGGTGTATGTTAGACTGTGTTCTTCTATATGATCAAAAGGTGAAGTGGATGTGTGAAGTGGATGTGTGAACTTTGAGTGAACCCTAAAGCAGGCAGCCATTTGGCCTGCTAGCAGGGGAAACTGTGAGAGGCCTGTAGGCTTCCTGTGAGCTTGAGAGACTAACAAGGAGAAACTGATTCTGGGAGACTGTTCCCTCTTGGCTCATCTCTACAAGGAGAGAGGCTAACAAATGGGGTGTCTTTCCAGACCTCCATCCAAGGATGGGAGAGCTCCCCTAAGCTCTACGAAGATTTCACATAGTCCCACACCAGGCCTCATCTTGCTTGAAAGCAGCTGGTGGCCACAGAGGAAGAGAAAGCCCTGTGCTGCTCTCAAGGAGGAAGCACACAAGCATAGGAGCAAGGAAAGCTGTGCGTCCTCTCTACCACAGCTCAATGAGACTGCAGAACCCACCTTCCAAGAAATCACCCTTCAGATGAATGTGGCTTGCAGTGTTTTCTGTTTTGTTTGGTCATTTTTTCCCGCCAGAATTATCACTGGGACTGTGTCTGCACAAAGAATCAGAATCATCACTCCCAAATCTTTCTTTCCTCCTTCCTTCCTTCCTTCCTTTCTTTCTTTCTTTCTTTCTTTCTTTCTTTCTTTCTTTCTTTCTTTCTTTCTTTCTTTCTTTCTTTCTTTCCTCCTTTCTTTCTTTCTTTTTTATTTCTTTCTCTCTCTCTTTTCTTTCTTTCTCTTTTTCTTTCTCCCTTCCTTCCCTCCCTCCCTGCCTTCCTCCCTCCCTTCATTACTTTTTTTTTTAATAGAGACACCAGTTGAGAGAGAAGGAAGGTATAGAGAGGGAAGAGGAAAGACACCTGCAGCCCTGCTTCAATACTTGTGAAGCTTCCCCTGCACATGAGTCACAGGGGCTTGAACCTGAGGCCTTGCACGAGGTGAATTGAGCACTATGCCAGGTGGACCACCACCTGGCCACAGCACTGACATTCTCATGGCCAATCACTCTGGCAGACATTGTTTTGGCAAATGCCTGTCTGACCTATTGTTACAACAAACTAGAAGACAAATAGTTAATTGGGTTAAGGAAAGACATGATACTTTTTAAAAAATTATGCACTGTCCTCATCTTTTGGTGCTCAAATTCATCTCTAAAGCTGGAAAGAAGATGTATTACATAATGGTATTATTAAAATTCTGGTTATTGGTGTAAATGTGTTTAGAACCAGCTGACTTGTCAAAGCACAGAAATAATTATTGTTGCAGAACAGAGTGTACATGTTTTAGAGCTTGGCAATGTAGAAACCAGAGCATGGGGGCCAGGAGTGGGTATTCAGAGGGAGAAGGGGGCCAAGGGAATCACAGGAACTGGCCTCAGGCTCACACAGCAGAGTAACAGGATGCTGACCAGAGCTGACTGAGAGACACAAGTTCAAGAGTGCTGTAAAGCCTAAAAAGGGTAACTATAGAAGTAGTAAAATAAAATAAAATAAAATAAAATAAAATAAAATAAAATGGGGCCATGTGGTGGTGTGCTTGGCTGAACTCACATCATTTTTTAAAATTTCTTTATTGTGGAATTAATGTTTATATTCAACAGTAAATACAATAGTTAGTACATGCATAACAGTTCCCAGTTTTCCATATAACAATACAACCCCCACTAGGTCCTCTGTCATCCTTTTTGGACCTGTACTCTCCCCCTCTACCCCAGAGTCTTTTACTTTGGTGCAATGCGCCAATTCCAGTTCAGGTTCTACTTGTGTTTTCTTTTCTGATCTTGTTTTCAACTTCTGCCTGAGTGTGAGATCATCCCATATTCATCCTTCTGTTTCTGACTTATTTCACTTAACATGAATTTTTCAAGGTCCATCCAAAATGGGCTGAAAATGGTGAAGTCACCACTTTTTATAGCTGAGTAGTATTCTATTGTGTATCTAGACCACAACTTGCTCAGCCACTCATCTGTTGTTGGACACCTGGTTACTTCTAGGTTTTGGCTATTAAAAATTGTGCTGCTAAGAACATATGTGTACACAGATCTTTTTGGATGGGTGTGTTGTGTTCCTTAGGATCTATCTCCAGGAGAGGAATTGCAGGATCATAGGGTAGGTCCATTTCTAGCCTTCTGAGAGTTCTCCAGATTGTTCTCCACAGAGGTTGAACCAATTTAAATACCCACCAGCAGTGCAGGAGGGTTCCTTTGACTCCACACCCTCTCCAGCAACTGCTGCTGTTAACCTTTTCTGAGGTATGACATTCTCACAGGAGTGAAGTGGTATCTCACTGTTGTCTTTATTTGCATTTCTCTAACAATCAAAGACTTGAAGCATTTTTTAAATGTGTTTCTCAGCCTTTTGGATCTCTTCTACAGTGAATATTCTATCCATGTCCTCTCCCCATTTTTGGATGGGATTATTTTTTTTCTCATTGTTGAGTATGGCAAGCTCTTTATATATTTTGGTTATTAGCCTCTTGTCTGATGTATGGTATGTAAAGATCTTCTCTCATTCTGTGAGGGGTTTCTTGGTTTGGATAATGGTTTCTTTTGTGTTCAGAAGCTTTTTAATTTGGTGTAGTCCCATAGGTTACGCTTGCCTTAGTCTTCTTTGTAATTGGATTAGTTTCATTGAAGATGTCTTTAAAATTGATGCCAAAAGAGTCTGCATAAAAAATGAAGATACCCAGACCCCACCCCACACCTGTCACATCAGCAACTCTAGGGTGGCCCCAGCAATCTCTCTATGAACCTCTAGGCGATACTGAGAGCCACTTGAAGTTGGAGCACTATTGCTTTATGGCAGTAACTAACATACGGGAAAAGCAGTCATCCCATTTAGAAGCACAAGTAAACAAACAGTGGAACGTGTCTGGGGATAAATATTCAGTTCACAACACAACAGGTAGCATGGCAAACATTTGCCTCCTCTGGGTGAGGCTTGTGCATGCTTTCTGAGCAGCTTTATTTACACAGACCACACCTAGTCTGTGATTCCCTCCACTCACAGCCACACCTCAGTACTTTTTAGCATCTCCTCGGGCCTCTGCAGTCCCCCTCCTCCCCAGCCTCTTGTCTGCCCACTCACCCCAGAAAGAAGCCTGTTTGTTTCATTGCACCAGCCCTGCCCTCGGCCCCTGTGGACCAGTCTCATCTGGGCACCCGCTAAACGGAATGAAGAAGCATCTGTGGTCTTTCGTCTGGCTCCTCTCACCTGGATCCTCTCACCTGGCATGCCTTCTGCACACCTCCCAGCCTTGGTCACATTCATCTCTCATACCAAGCTTGGGCTGGTAATACCCACTGTGTGGACAGGCCACACTGCATCTATTGAGGGTGGGCTTCTTATCCTTCTCCTCCTCCTCCTCCTCCTCCTCCTTCTTCTTCTTTTCTCTCTCTCTCTCTCTCTCTCTCTCCCTCTCTCCCTCCCTCCCTGGAGCTAAAAACAATTGTAATTTCCCTCCTTTTCCATGGTTGTTTTGCTTGTTTTGCACTGGTGATATTCTGCCAGTCCTAGTTCCTCCCTCTGCCCCTTTTGGATTTCTGGTAGAGACAGAGAGAAGAGAGAAGGGAGGACACCCCACACCTCCACTGTTCACGAAGCTTCCCGGGACAGGTGCTGGCATCTACCCAATTTAATCTGTGATCTAACATGTGCTGGATGCATGGCCGGGGGGGTCTAGGAACAGTGCTTTGGTTCCAGTCTCACTGATGACTCTCCCTTCTCGACGGTGAGGTGGTTGTGAGGTACTTTCCTGCTGGAACCACTTGGCAGCCAGCCAGACCAGACTCCTGTGTCAGAGACAGAGCTGGAAGAACTGGCCCCGGGTCAGTCCCAGTCTGAAGCCAGCATGTCCTTGGCCTCAAGGTTGTCCTTCCTGTCTAGATCGGTGTGGCCGTGTTTCCTGGTGGCTCTGAAGCCTGAAAGCACCCCATGGGATCCCTCAGGTGAGAGCGGGAGAGGAAGAGACCAACTCACCTTCTCCTGAGGCCGCCCAGGAATGCTGAGGAATGTGGTCCTCATGCAGAGGACTGTGTGCAAGTATAACTACCATTTCTTTCCTTTCATTTTAAAATAGATTCCTATGAGTGATTTAGACAATTATAAGATAATAGTGGGGTCATTCCACACCACTCCCACCACCAAAGTTCTGTGACCCCCAAACCCCTAAACATTCACTTTTCAAGTTCATGTGCTTTGACTCTCTCTATTCTTCTGAGTGAAATCATCCTGTGCTCACACTTCACTGCCTTTCTTACTTCACCTGATTAGTATTTCTTATGAATCGCTTCATTACAGAAGAAAACAGATCACAGGCCAAGGCTGAGGCCAGAGGACAGGTGAGCAGACTTCCTGGTTAAGCAGCTCCAGCAGGCACGGCTGGGCCTCTTCTCCAGGGGTGCTGGCCACAAGAGGGGGTGAGGAGCAGAGAGCTCACCTGGTATTACAGGTGTGGCTTCAGAACCTCCTGTGGGAAGCACATGGCTTCAGCCAGCTCCAGAGCCTCTGGAAGCAGAGAAGGACCCAGGGCCTCAGGAGAGGGGGCTGCAGGTGCAAAAAAAAAAAAAAAAAAAACAGGACAGAGACCAAGCAGCAGCTCAGCAGGTTGAGAGCATATACTGTCATGCTCGCGGATCCAAATTCAGGATTCCAGGCTTCACCTGCAGGGGAGAAGGCTCATAAGTGACGAAGTAGTGCTGCAGGTGTCTCTCTTTCTGCATTCTCTCTTGATTTCTCTATCTCTATTCAATAAAAATAAATTCTGAAAGAAAACAGAACCACATAGGGATGGAAATTCTTTTACCTGGACAGTGCACCTGCTTTAAAAAATTTTATTTTTAAAATGGAACTATTGACAAGACTATAGGATAAGAGGGGTGCATTTCCACATAGTGTCCACCCCCAGAGCTCCATATCCAATTCCTTCCCTTGATATCTTTTCTATTCTTTTTCTTTATTTGTTTATTACGTAGAGACAGCCAGAAATCAAGAAGAAAGGGGGGTAGAGAGGAAGAGAGACAGAGAGACACCTGCAGCACTGCTCCACCACTCGTGAAATTTCCCCCTGCAGGTAGGGACTGGGGACTTGAACCTGGGTCCTTGAGCATTGTAACATGTGTGCTCAACCAGGTGCTCCCATAGCTTTCCTATTCTTTTTTTTTTTTCATTTTTTAAATTTTATTTATTTATTCCCTTTTGTGTCCCTTGTGGTTTTATTGTTGTAGTTATTATTGTTGTCATCATTGTTGGATAGGACAGAGACAAATAGAGAGAGGGGAAGACAGAGAGGAGGAGAGAAAGACAGACACCTGCAGACCTGCTTCACCACTTGTGAAGTGACTCCCTGCAGGTGGGGAGCCAGGGCTCGAACCGGGATCCTTATACTGGTCCTTGTGCTTTGCACCACCTGCTGGGCTTTGCTTAACCTGCTGTGCTACAGCCCGACTCCCAGCTTTCCTATTGACCTCTGGGAGCATGGACCCAGGGTCATTATGGAGAGCAGAAGGTGGGAGTTGTGGCTTCTGCAATTGCTTCTCCACTGGACATGGGTGTTGACAGGTGCATCCACACCCCCAGCCTATGTCTCTCTTTCCATAGTGGGGCAGGGCTCTGGGAAGGTGGGGCTCTAGGACACATGGTAGGGTCGTCTGTCCAGGGCAGTCAGGCTGGCATCATGGTAGCATCTGCAACCTGGTGGCTGAAAAAAGAGTTAACATATAAAGCAGAACTAATTGTTGACTAACCATGAACCTAAAGGCTGGAATATTGCAGATGAAGAGTTGGGGTCTCCAAATCTTTTTTTTTCTTTTTTGGAAAAAGCTAGTAGGCCTACTTTAGGTATATGCTAGGGGGCCATGACTACTACTTTTGTCTGAGCCTGATATGTCGTATGCAGGTGGACCCAGGTTATTGTCTGGGGTGTGGTGTCATTGTTGGAAGGGCACCTGCGTGTGCCCAGGTTCAAGTGTGATCTCCACCTCATTGGCAGAAAAATCAGTGCTGTGGTGTCTCTCTGTGTTTCTGGCTCTCTCTATGTGAAAAAGTCTCTCTGAAGCATTCAGACCGTAGAGAAAACAAACAAAAAAAATAGGATCTTCTCTGCCTCCTGACCTGAGGGATGGTTGAAGCTGGTACCCCTTATTTGAAACAAGACTCTCCCCAACCCTTCAAGAAGAAGCAGACACAGGCAGATCTTCCTCTGGGCTCTGCACAAGCTATGGTCAACCCCATGAAGGGGAGGGTGCTGGCTTCCTCTCAGAATAGAGGGCTCAGAGCATCCCTCAGTGGACAGGGCGAGGTCACAGCATCCCTCACTGGACACGGAGAGTCACAGCATCCATCCCTCACTGGACACGGAGGGTCACAGCATCCCTCACTGGACAGGGAAGGTCACAGCGTCCCTCACTGGACAGGGAGGGTCACAGCATCCCTCACTGGACAGGATGGGGTCACAGCATCCCTCACTAGACAGGGAGGGTCACAGCATCCCTCAGTGGACAGGGAGGGTCACAGCATCCCTCACTGGACAGAGCAGGGTCACAGAATCCCTCACTGGACAGAGCAGGGTCACAGAATCCCTCACTGGACAGAGCAGGGTCACATCATCTCTCACTGGACAGGGCAGGGTCACATCACCCTCACAGGACAGGGAGGGTCACAGCATCTCTCACTGGACAGGGCAGGGTCACAGCATCCCTCACTGAACAGGGAGGGTCACAGCATCCCACACTGGACAGAACGGGGTCAAAGCATCATTCACTGGACAGGGCAGGGTCACAGCATCCCTCACTGGACAGGGAAGGGTCACAGCATCCCTCACTGGACAGGGCAGGGTCACAGCATCCCTCACTGGACAGGGTGAGGAAACATCTTCCCTAACTGGACAGGGCAGGGTCACAGCATCTCTCACTGGACAGGGAGGGTCACAGCATCCCTCACTGGACAGGGCAGGGTCACAGCATCTCTCACTGGACAGGGAAGGGTCATAGATCCCTCACTGGACAGGGCTGGGTCACAGCATCCCTAACTGGACAGGATGAGGAAGCATCTTCCCTAACTGGACAGGGCAGGGTCACAGCATCTCTCACTGGACAGGGAGGGTCACAGCATCCCTCACTGGACAGGGCAGGGTCACAGCATCTCTCACTGGACAGGGCAGGGTCACAGCATCCCTCACTGGACCGGGAGGGTCACAGCATCCCTTACTGGACAGGGCAGGGTCACAGCATCCCTCACTGGACAGGGCAGGGTCACAGCATCTCTCACTGGACAGGGAGGGTCACAGAATCCCTCCCTGGACAGGGAGGGTCACAGCATCTCTCACTGGACAGGGGGGTCACAGCATTTCTTACTGGACAGGGCGGGGTCACAGCATCCCTCACTGGACAGGGCAGGGTCACAGCATCTCTCACTGGACAGGGAGGGTCACAGCATCCCTCACTGGACACGGAGGGTCACAGCATCCCTCACTGGACAGGGCAGGGTCAAAACATCCCTCCCTGGACAGGGTAAGAAGGGTCACAGCATCCCTCAGTGGACAGGGCAGGGTCACAGCATCCCTCACTCGACAGGGAGGGTCACAGCATCCCTCAGTGGACAGGGCAGGGTCACAGCATCCCTCAGTGGACAGGGAGGGTCACAGCATCCCTCACTGGGCAGGACGGGGTCACAGCATCTCTCACTGGACAGGGAGGGTCACAGCATCCCTCATTGGACAGGAGGGTCACAGCATCTCTCACTGGACGGGGAGGGTCACAGCATCCCTCAGTGGACAGGGCAGGGTCACAGCATCCCTCACTGGACAGGGAAGGGTCACAGCATCCCTCCCTGGACAGGACGGGGTCACAGCATCCCTCAATGGACATGGCAGGGTCACAGCATCTCTCACTGGACAGGGAAGGGTCACAGCATCCCTCCCAGGACAGGACGGGGTCACAGCATCCCTCACTGGACAGGGAAGGGTCACAGCATCCCTTCCTGGAAAGGACTGTGTCACAGCATCCCTCACTGGACAGGGCAGGGTCACAGCATCTCTCACTGGACAGGGAAGGGTCACAGCATCCCTCACTGGACAGGGCAGGGTCACAGCATCTCTCACTGGACAGGGCAGGGTCACAGCATCCCTCACTGGACAGGGCAGGGTCACAGCATCCCTCACTGAACAGGACAGGGTCACAGCATCCCTCAGTGGACAGGGCAGGGTCACAGCATCTCTCACTGGACAGGGCAGGGTCACAGCATTTCTCACTGGACAGGGAGGGTCATAGCATCCCTCACTGGACACGGAGGGTCACAGCATACCTCAATGGACAGGCTGAGGAAACAGCTTCACTCACTGGACAGGGCAGGGTCACAGCATCTCTTACTGGACAGGGAAGGTCACAGCATCCCTCACTGGACAGGGAGGGTCACAGCATCCCTCAGTGTACAGGACAGGGTCACAGCATCCCTCACTGGACAGGGCAGGGTCACAGCATCTCTCACTGGACAGGGAGGCTCACAGCATCCCTCAGTGGACAGGGCATGGTCACAGCATCCCTCACTGGACAGGGCAGGGTCACAGCATCTCTCACTGGACAGGGAGGGTCACAGCACTTCTTACTGGAAAGGGCAGTGTCACAGCACCCCTCACTGGACAGGGCAGGGTCACAGCATCCCTCACTGGACAGGGCAGGGTCACAGCATCTCTCACTGGACAGGGAGGGTCACAGCATTTCTTACTGGACAGGGCAGTGTCACAGCATCCCTCACTGGATAGGGCATGGTCACAGCATCCCTCACTGGACAGGGCAGGGTCACAGCATCTCTCACTGGACAGGGAGGGTCACAGCATTTCTTACTGGACAGGGCAGGGTCACAGCATCCCTCACTGGACAGGGCATGGTCACAGCATCCCTCACTGGACATGGAAGGGTCACAGCATCCTTCACTGGACAGGGAGGGTCACAGCATTCTTTACTGGGCAGGGAGGGTCACAGCATCCTTCCCTGGACAGGGCAGGGTCACAGCATCCCTCACTGGACAGGGCAGGGTCTCAGCATCCCTCCCTGGACAGGGCAAGGTCACAGAATCCCTCACTGGACAGGGCAGGGTCACAGCATCTCTCTGGACATGGAGGGTCACAGCATCCCTCACTGGACAGGGCAGGGTCACAGCATCCCTCACTGGACAAGGCAGGGTCACAGCATCCCTCACTGAACAGGACAGGGTCACAGCATCCCTCAGTGGACAGGGCAGGGTCACAGCATCTCTCACTGGACAGGGCAGGGTCACAGCATTTCTCACTGGACAGGGAGGGTCATAGCATCCCTCACTGGACACGGAGTGTCACAGCATTCCTCACTGGACAGGGCATGGACACAGCATCCCTCACTGGACAGGGAGGGTCACAGCATCCCTCACTGGACACGGAGGGTCACAGCATCCCTCACTGGACAGGGCAGGGTCACAACATCCCTCCCTGGACAGGGTAGGGAGGGTCACAGCATCCCTCAGTGGACAGGGCAGGGTAACAGCATCCCTCCCTGGACAGGGCAGGGTCACAGCATCCCTCACTGGACAGGGCAGGGTCACAGCATCTCTCACTGGACAGGGAGGGTCACAGCATTTCTTGCTGGACAGGGCAGTATCACAGCATCCCTCACTGGACAGGGCAGGGTCACAGCATCCCTCACTGGACAGGGCAGGGTCACAGCATCCCTCACTGGACAGGGAAGGGTCACAGCATCCCTCACTGGACAGGGAAGGGTCACAGCATCCCTCACTGGACAGGGAAGGGTCACAGCATCCCTTCCTGGAAAGGACTGTGTCACAGCATCCCTCACTGGACAGGGCAGGGTCACAGCATCTCTCACTGGACAGGGAAGGGTCACAGCATCCCTCACTGGACAGGGCAGGGTCACAGCATCTCTCACTGGACAGGGAGGGTCACAGCATTTCTTACTGGACAGGGCAGTGTCACAGCATCCCTCACTGGACAAGGCATGGTCACTGCATCCCTCACTGGACAGGGCAGGGTCACAGCATCTCTCACTGGACAGGGAGGGTCACAGCATTTCTTACTGGACAGGGCAGGGTCACAGCATCCCTCACTGGGCAGGGCACGGTCACAGCATCCCTCACTGGACAGGGAAGGGTCACAGCATCCCTCACTGGACAGGGATGGTCACAGCATTCTTTACTGGGCAGGGAGGGTCACAGCATCCCTCCCTGGACAGGGCAGGGTCACATCATCCCTCACTGGACAGGGCAGGGTCACAGCATCTCTCTGGACATGGAGGGTCACAGCATCCCTCACTGGACAGGGCAGGGTCACAGCATCCCTCACTGGACAGGGCAGGGTCACAGCATCCCTCACTGAACAGGACAGGGTCACAGCATCCCTCAGTGGACAGGGCAGGGTCACAGCATCTCTCACTGGACAGGGCAGGGTCACAGCATTTCTCACTGGACACGGAGTGTCACAGCATTCCTCACTGGACAGGGCATGGTCACAGCATCCCTCACTGGACACGGAGGGTCACAGCATCCCTCACTGGACAGGGCAGGGTCACAACATCCCTCCCTGGACAGGGTAGTGAGGGTCACAGCATCTCTCAGTGAACAGGGCAGGGTAACAGCATCCCTCCCTGGACAGGGCAGGGTCACAGCATCCCTCACTCGACACGGAGGGTCACAGCATCCCTCACTGGACAGGGCAGGGTCACAGCATCCCTCAGTGGACAGGGAGGGTCACAGCATCCCTCACTGGGCAGGACGGGGTCACAGCATCTCTCACTGGACAGGGAGGGTCCCAGCATCTCTCACTGGACAGGGAAGGGTTACAGCATCCCTCCCTGGACAGGACGGGGTCACAGCATCCCTCACTGGACAGGGCAGGGTCACAGCATCTTTCACTGGACAGGGCAGGGTCACAGCATTTCTCACTGGATAGGGAGGGTCATAGCATCCCTCACTGGACACGGAGGGTCACAGCATACCTCAATGGACAGGGTGAGGAAACAGCTTCCCTCCCTGGACAGGGCAGGGTCACAGCATCTCTTACTGGACAGGGAAGGTCACAGCATCCCTCACTGGACAGGGCAGGGTCACAGCATTCCTCACTGGACAGGGAGGGTCATAGCATCCCTCAGTGTACAGGACAGGGTCACAGCATCTCTCACTGGACAGGGAGGCTCACAGCATCCCTCACTGAACAGGGCATGGTCACAGCATCCCTCACTGGACAGGGAGGGTCACAGCACTTCTTACTGGACAGGGAAGTGTCACAGCACCCCTCACTGGACAGGTCAGGGTCACAGCATCCCTCACTGGACAGGGCAGGGTCACAGCATCTCTCACTGGACAGGGAGGGTCACAGCATTTCTTACTGGACAGGGCAGTGTCACAGCATCCCTCACTGGACAGGGCATGGTCACAGCATCCCTCACTGGACAGAGCAGGGTCACAGCATCTCTCACTGGACAGGGAGGGTCACAGCATTTCTTACTGGACAGGGCAGGGTTACAGCATCCCTCACTGGACAGGACATGGTCACAGCATCCCTCACTGGACAGGGAAGGGTCACAACATCCCTCACTGGACAGAGAGGGTCACAGCATTCTTTACTGGGCAGGGAGGGTCACAGCATCCCTCCCTGGACAGGGCAGGGTCACAGCATCCCTCACTGGACAGGGCAGGGTCTCAGCATCCCTCCCTGGACAGGGCAGGGTCACAGAATCCCTCACTGGACAGGGCAGGGTCAAAGCATCTCTCTGGACATGGAGGGTCACAGCATCCCTCACTGGACAGGGCAGGGTCACAGCATCTCTCACTCTACAGGGAGGGTCACAGCATCCCTCTCTGGACATGGCCGGGTCACAGCATCTCTCACTGTACAGGTCAGGGTCACAGCATCTCTAACTGGACAGGGCAGGGTCACAGCATCCCTCCCTGGACAGGACGGGGTCACAGCATCCCTCACTGGACAGGGCAGGGTCACAGCATCTCTCACTGTACAGGGCAGGGTCACAGCATCTCTCACTGCACAGGGAGGGTCACAGCATCCCTCCCTGGACAGGGCTGGGTCACAGCATCTCTCACTGGACAGGGCAGGGTCACAGCATCCCTCCCTGGACAGGGAGAGTCACAGCATTCTTCACTGGACAGTGAGGATCACAGCATCTCTCACTGGACAGGGTGAGGAAACAGCTTCCCTCACTGGACAGGACAGGGTTACAGCATCCCTCACTGGAGAGGGCAGTGTCACAAACCAAGTATAGGACCCCGTGGAGGGTCACCTGTATTGGGATTCCCTCTTTTGGGTGCCAAGAAGCTTCCAGCATTCTCCTGGGAGGATTCAGGTAGGTAGTACTCATATATCTGGGTGTCCCTGCAAGGCCACAGGCTCTGCCCCAGGCCAGGCTGTAAAGGTGATACATTGTGAGCCTATGAATCATGAGAACCAATGGTCTTTTGGTCCTTTGTCCCCATTTCTGATGAAGCTTCTGAAACACTAGGAATCCCTACATACTAAGAAGGACCAATGAGTTTTCCACCAGGTGGATGAGGTGACTTTGAAAGGGCCCCAAGCCCTAGTGTGGGAATCCTGGAATTCCTGCACAGACATGATGGGCCTAGATCTCGAAAAGACTCCTCTCTCCACCATTTCTAGTCATCTCCATCAGGAACAGCATCGTAGACCCTCCTGTGGGCCTCTTTAGGACCCTGCCCGCAGTGTAGAGCAGCAATGGTAGGGCTCCCCGCTCTCTGAATTGAGGCTGATCAACCTGCTCTGCCCCTTGAGGAAGACAGGTCCTGACATGAGAGCAGCCTAGAATGTTCCACCTGTGACCATGGACTGTGAGCTCAGACTGACAGAGGTTACGTATTCTCCTGTGCTGAATATGGGCCCCAGATCACACTAACATTGTTTACAATTAATGGTATTTATGTACTTTTCCTATATATGGGAGGCGCTCTCTACCCTGATCCAGCTTTCTAGTCCTAATTTCAACTCTGACACCATCTCCCCAGAGAAGACCTTTAGCCTATCTACATGTTATATACTGTGCTCAGGCAAAAATTAAAGTCAGGGCCCCATTGGAATAAACCTAAAATAGACTTCCTAGCTTTTTCCAAAATGGAGACCCCCAAATGTCATCTGCTATATTCTTCCCCTTGGGTTCCTGATTATTAAACAATTTTTCCTGCTTTGCATCTTACAGCTTTTCAGCCACCAAGTTGCAGATGCTGCCATGATTCCATCCTAACTCCCCTGGGCAGATGCCCTCACCCATGTGTCCTGGAGCCTCCCCTCCCCAGAGCCCTGCCCCACTAGGGACAGACAGACACAGGCTGGGGGTGTGGATCCACCTGCCAACACCCATGTCCAGTGGAGAAGCAGTTACAGAAGCCAGAACTCCTACCTTCTGCTTCCCATAAAGAATTCTGGTCCAGACTCCCAGAGGGATAAAGAATAGGGAATTTCCAATGGAGGGATGGGATACGGAACTCTGGTGGTGGGAACTGTGTGGATTTGGACCCCTCTTATTCTATGGTCTTACTGATTATTATTAAATCAATGAAAGTAAGTAAAAAAGAAAGAAGAAAGGAAAAAATAAAGAAAAAGAGGAAGGAAGGAAGGAAGGAAGGAAGGAAGGAAGGAAGGAAGGAAGGAAGGAAGGAAGGGCCTCGGGGATGAGGGACCCAGCCCCGTGGCTAGAAGTTTGGGTTTTCTCACCTGATATGTTTACCTGTGGAGTGCTGAGACAGTTTGAGAGTTTGATCAACCCCCAGAGATGATTGAAGCAGTGGTATCTGTATAAAGATGTTTCTAGAAGCCCCCATAGGATGAGGCCAGGGAGCTTCCTGGCTGGTGAACTAGTGAAAATTGGGGTTGGGGGAGGAGTACTGTTCCCTTCCATCCTTGCCTTGCCCTGTGCCTCTCTCCTCTGCTCCCTTGTGAGTGAGACCCTTTGAAAAGGACCTGGAAGGGACCCCTGCAGGGGGGAGTAGGGATAGGATGGGGTCTGACCTGGAAGGAACCCCTGCAGGGGAGTGTAGGGACAGGATGGGGTCTGAACTGGAAGGGACCCCTGCAGGGGAGTGTAGGGACAGGATGGGGTCTGAACTGGAAGGGACCCCTGCAGGGGGGAGTAGGGACAGCATGGGGTCTTACCTGGAAGGGACCCCTGCAGGGGGGTGTAGGGACAGGATGGGGTCTGACTTCTCTCCTGACATGGAGGCAATCACAGCCACCCTCGGTTCCATGTCCCCCACATAGTGAGGGGTTGACCCTGATGGCTGCAGCTCAGTCTGCCCTGACCAGGGCAAGATGCCTCTCTCCAGGCCACACAGGGGACAGTGTCACCTGGGATCTGAGAAGATGGTGAGTAAGTCAGGGCTGGAAGCAGTAGAGAATTTCAGCAGAGAAGAAACAGAAGAGATCGCAGGAGTTCTGGTGGCAGTCTGGGATTCAGTGCTCAGGGGTTAGGGTGCAGAAACCGCCCAGGTCTGCTCAGTGGGGGGAGGACACTGGGGCACAGACACCCCAGTAACGTGACTGATCCAGGGAAGACACTGGGGCACAGACACCCCAGTAACGTGGCTGATCCAAGGAGGACACTGGGGCACAGACACCCCAGTAACGTGGCTGATCCAGGGAGGACACTGGGGCACAGACACCCCAGTAACGTGGCTGATCCAGGGAGGACACTGGGGCACAGACACCCCAGTAACGTGGCTGATCCAGGGAGGACACTGGGGCACAGACACCCCCAGTATCCTGGTTGTATCCCATGTGGTGTCATGCAAAGTCAGAACGAAGCAACCTGTCATGTGGTCTTCCTTCTGCTCCTCCAGCCCTGCCCAGAGCCCAGAGATGTGACATCCGGTTCCTTGAACCATTTCCATGGTCTCAGCTGGAGAGGAGGTGTATGTGTGTGTGTGCTGTGTGTGTCTGTGTTTTTTTGTGTGTGTGCATCTGTGTGTGTCTCTGTGTGTGTCTGTGTTTCTGTCTCTGTGTGTGCTTGTATTTGTGTGTGTGTCTCTGTTTGTGTGTGTGTTTATGTGTATGTGTCTCTGTGCATGTGTGTCTGTGTGTGTGTCTTGTTTGTGTGTGTGCATCTGTGTGTCTATGTGTGTGTGTCTGTGTATCTGTGTGTGTGTCTCTACATGTGTGTGTCTGCATGTGTCTGTGCATGTGTGTCTGTGTGTGTCTTTGTGTGTGTTTATGTGTGTGTGTCTGCGTATGTGTGTTTCTCTGTGTGTGTCTGTGTTGGTCATCATTTCTCCTTTGGCTAATTCTGCCTTTGTTTCTATCTGTGTTGGTCATCACGCCAGGTTCCCTTGCATTGCTTGATGCTGTGGTCTATTTACATAATCTCTGTTTTGTCTGAGACCCGCCCTGCCTGCAGGGCATTGGTTTAATCCCCACTGGTTAGAACCTTCACAACAGCTGGAGACCCGCCCTGCCTGCAGGGCATTGGTTTAATCCCCACTGGTTAGATGGAATTCACGCTCTTTTCCTTCTCTCCACTCACTCTCCTGCCCACTTCCTTTTCCGGCCAGGCCACTTCCTCCTCGGAAGATAGAAAGGCAGATTCTTTTCTGATCAATAGACACTTTGGATTGCATTCTCACTCAGCCATGAGTTCCTGGTCATCTCTTTCCCACCCGAGAAGCTAGCCCGGCATGTATGTGTGTGTGTGTGTGTGTACATTGTGATGAAGGGTGTCCATCCAGGACAAGCCCCACCTTGAGCCCTGAGCTGCCTAGTTAGGTTCTTGCTCCCCAGAGCCCTGAACTGTATCAAGCAGGTTAGAAAGATGAGTGAGGGACCAGCAGTGACAGACCCAGTGGAACACACTTGTTTCCACGCACATGGACCCGGGCTCAAACTCCTGGTCCCCCCACCAAGGGGCATGTTTCATAAGTGGAAAACAGCACTGCAGGTGTCTTTCTCTCTCCCTCTCAATTTCAATCCATCTCCATGAAAATGATAAAGGGAAAATGGTAACTTCCAGGAGAGACAATACCCTGGTAGTGATTAAGAGAAGAGAGAGATAAAGGAAAGGCAAGGAATGGAGGGAGAGAAGAAAGAAAGACAAAAATAAATGAGGACCGGAGAACTAGCTCAGTGCACTGCTTTGCTGTGTACACAGCCCAGCTTCAAACCTGCCCCACAACACTGAAGTAAACTCTCTCTCTCTACCTCTCTGTCTCGAAGAGAGGAAAGAAGAAAAGAACGGAGGGAAGAAACAAAGAAGGGTAGGTGCATGAGCTCATTGCTAAGTGAACAGAAATAGAAATCACTATTTCCCATTAGAAATGTTTGGCATCTTTATTCAGAAGAGTGCCATGAGCACTCAACTCTCACTTACATTAGTTGTCCTGTGGTTGATCTTCTTATTCTGCATTTTGATGAAAGCCACAGTTTCTAAGACGCTGTTGCTACTGGAGCCATGCCATGGGGAGCCATGTCTGCCTTCTGCCTGGGGGCAGGGAGACATGGAGGCGGGGGAGAGAAGATGGGCTCTGGCTTCCCTCTCCGGCATCTGCTTAGGTGCAAAGTAAGAATGGAAGCAGACACTTCTGGAAGTGTCTTCCTGACTGTAATTTGACTGGATCTTCCCTGGGGTCTCCTGTTGGCCTGGTCAAACCCACTCTACCCAGTCCAGCAGGGAGACAGACAAGAAAAAAATGGCTGAAACAAGGCCCTCACTTTGAGTGACAACTCTCAACTGTGAGGCCAAAGCGTGTCCCTGCAGGAGCTGCCTGTGCGTTAGTATTTCCCCTTCTCCCAGAAGGTACAGGTCCCACTGGCTCAGCAGTGCTTGTCCTTGACATTGCGCCTTGCCCTCGGGATGACAGGACAGAGCTGCCAGTGGCATGCCTGTAGGCTGGTGTCCCCTTCCTGGCCTTTGCCTGTAGATATCCAGGGCCCAGCTACCATGAAGAGCAGCAGAGGCCTGGTGCTTGGGGAGGGACACTGCCCTTGCCTGGCACAGGCACTGGACTCAGGCTGTAGTCTGGCTCTGGCCTCCCTAGTCTTGTGGCCACTGACAGCTTTCTGTGACACGGACCAGGGGTCATCTGAATCCACAGAGGTGTGGCTGCCTGTCTGGAAGTTGCGAGAGAGGAATAAAGATCAAGGCGGCCCTGGGGCCGAGAGGGGGTACACCCGGTTAGGCACATATTATGAAGTTCAAGGACCCTCACAACAACCCGCGTTCAGTCCCTGGCTCCCACCTGCAGGGGGAAAGCTTCACGAGTGGAAAAGCTGGAGGTGTCTCTCTGTCTCTCCCTCTATCTCCCCCTCCTTTTTCAATCTTTCTCTGTCTTGTCTAATAAAATGGAAAAAAATGTCCACTAGGAGCAGTGAATTTGTAGTCCTGTCACTGAGCCCCTGTAACTGGTGGCAAAAAGGAAAAAAAATTTAAAAAGTAAAATTAAGAGTTGGGAATATTTTTGTCTATAATAACACCAGGATATCTATGTTATAAGCTTACAGTCTCTAAAATTTTAGGTGGGGAGAGATAGCATAATGGTTCTGCAAAGAGACTCTCATGCCTGAGGCTCCAAAGTCCCAGGTTCAGTCCTCCCTACCAACATAAGCCAGAGCTGAGCAGGGCTCTGTGGTGGTGGTGGTGCACCTGGTTGAGTGCAAATGTTACAGTGCACAAGGACCCAGTTCAAGCCCGCGGTCCCCACCCGCAGGGAGAAAGCCTCACAAGTGGTGGTGCAAGGCTGCAGATGTCCCTCTTCCCCTCTCGATTTCTCTCTGTCCTGTCCAATAAAGCAAAACGAAACAGAAAAGGATGCCAGGAGCAGTGGATTTGTAGTGCAGGCACTGAGCCCCAGCAATAACTCTGGAGTAAGGAAGAAGAGAAATGAAAAGATGGCCCTGACAGCAGGTCCACACAGCAGATGTAGGGACGGGTCTCCCAGCCTTGTCTCCATGTCTGCCTCATCTGGAACCTCCATGGAACCTCTGGCTAAACCTTAGTCTGATACAATGGGAGAAGGCCCTGGGTGGGAGGCTCTGCCTCAGACAAAGGGTAGGATGGCTGGCGTGCCTCAGCTCCGCTGAGGTGCCAGAAAGCAGAAGACATTAAGGGACCCTCCTGGTGACTTGGAGGAGGCCTGGGCCTGGTCTCAGGAGGAGCCAGATGCTCTCCTCAGTCATGCGGTGACACTTTCAGTCAGGCCTGTGCTCCTGTCACCACAGCTCTGGGGCAGTTTCTGGGTCTTTGCTGCCTCTGCCGGGTTTCCTTAGAGACTGTGTAAGAAGGAATTCCAGGACTGGAGGCCAGGCAGTGGTTCTCATGCTCAGGGACAAGGGTTCAAACCACAGCCCCCACCTGCAGGGGGAAACTCAGAGTGAAGCTGTGCTGCAGGTCTGTCTCTCTCTCTCTCTCTCCCTCCCTCTCTCTCTCCCTCCCTTCCTTTTCCTCCTCCTCTTTCTCCTCCTCTGTGTCTCTAGAAAAAAAGAAAGATCACCAGAAGTGTTGAATTTTCCCCAGAGATAACAATCTTCAGCAATAACCCCGGAGATAATAAAAAGCATAAACAAAACAATAAAATGAAGAATCCTAGGACTTGGCAGCAAAAATAGCTCACTTGGCTAGTGGCCCAGGTTCCAGTACAGCCCCCACCACAGTGACAACCCAGAAATGAACAAGGAAAAGAAGTCAGGACCTGCCAGGCTGCCATGCCCACAGGACCCCCACCCCCTTTCGGGTGCCACATTTCATATTTTCAGACACACCCCAACCCCAGATGGTGGGCTTTCAGTCCCAGCCACCTCCTGCAATTGCCAAGATGAGTCCAAACTCCTTGTGGCCAGAGCTGTCTGCCTAAGGACAGGTTCCCCTTCTCCTTAAAATCCACTCCCCATCAGGACCAGTTCATCTGCAGACAGGCCCCAAGCAGGATCAGGCAGGCAGCCCCCTCACCTCCCCCAGCAGGATCTGGCAGGCAGCCCCTCCCCCTCCCAGCAGGATCAGGCAGGCAGCCCCCTCCCCTCCCCCAGCAGGATCTGGCAGGCAGCCCCCTCCCCTCCCCCAGCAGGATCAGGCAGCCCCTCTCCTCCCCCAGCAGGATCAGGCAGCCCCTCTCCTCCCCCAGCAGGATCTGGCAGGCAGCCCCCTCCCCTCCCCCAGCAGGATCAGGCAGCCCCCTCTCCTCCCCCAGCAGGATCAGGCAGGCAGCCCCTCTCCTCCCCCAGCAGGATCAGGCAGCCCCCTCCCCTCCCCCAGCAGGATCTGGCAGGCAGCCCCTCTCCTCCCCCAGCAGGATCTGGCAGGCAGCCCCCTCCCCTCCCCCAGCAGGATCAGGCAGGCAGCCTGAAACTGGTTGGGAAGCACAGGTCAAGCTCTGGGGCCAGAGAGGCTCCCAGGAAGGGCACAGCTCCCACCTCTGCTTTCAGGACTCAGAGTGGACTAGCTGCTGCCCTGCTCTCTGAGCCCCAGTTCTCCATCTGTAGCTCGCTCAGCACCTGACCTGTTGACATAGGCACACTTGGGCTGGGTGTGCACAGAGTGCCACTGTGTGCAGGTGTGTGTATGGAGTGGTTGGATCCTTCCTCTAGGCTGAACTTTAAAGCCTTTTAAAAAAATATCTTTAAATGTTTATTATTTTTATCTATTTATTGGATAGAGACAGCCAGAAATCGAGAGGGAAGGGGGTGATAGGGAAGGAGAGAGACAGAGAGACACCTGCAGCCCTGCCTCACCACTCACAAAGCTTTCCCCCTACAAGTGGGGACCAGGGGCTTGAACCCAGATCCCTGTGCACTGCAACATGTCCACTCAACCAGGTGCGCTGTCAAGCCTACCTGGCCCCTATCAAACCTTTAATGAATCTCCTTCCAGGGCTGGGGAGACAGCATAATAGTTCTGCAAATGACTCTCATACCTGAGGCTCTGAGCTCCCAGGTTCAATCCCCAGTGCCACCATAAGCCAAAGTTGAGCAGTATTCTGGTAATAAATATGTAGTGATCATAAATACATCCTCTTTCATTCAACTGTGTGATCCAGAACCACAGTTTGCCACTGGTTCAGTGGGGGCTAATACCTTTTTAGCTGGAACATTCTATGATTCCAAGAAACAGAGCTCTTCCTCCCTAAGCTCCCCTCCACTCCCATGGAAACAGCCGTCCCCTCAGAAACAGAGCCTCCTGCCAGGGCACCAGCTCCTGGTCTCTAGACCAGCTTCTCTGAGCTCCCGGCTCCTTCTCTGGAAACTGTCCTGGCCACCACCGCCCCTGTCCCAGCCTCGGCACTACTGCCCCAGGTTCTCTTCTCTGATCTTGGTGATTCTGAAAAAGTTCATTTCCATGGGACACTAGGGTTCTATAAAATTTCCTGCCTGGTTCTAATGTGACCCAGAAAGATTTCCAGGGAGGAAGACTGCCATTTCCCTGTGCCTTAAGCCCCCTGGTTATTCTTCATGAAGAAGAACTTATTTGTCACACCCTAATCTGTGCAATCAGGAAAACCCCATTGGATTCAGTGGGGGTTTTAGAACACTTCCTCTCTCTGGGACTCGGGCTCCTGCAGAGAATGAGATGGGCTCTGAGCTGCTTTGGAAGCTAAAGATATTCCTGGAGGTCTGGGAAGGCACCATCCGGATCTTCCTAACTCCTCTTCCCCAACAATAACTCCTTTCCCTGCTCAAGCCAGTGCGGGGATTCAGAGCTTTCCTAGGGCTCTGGAGATTGGGGGGCAGGGAGACAGCCCAGCCTATTCAGCAGAACCTGCTGAGCCCAGGGACCCTCCCACCCTCCAGCCTTTACAACTCCTCTCCTCCCTCCAACCAGCTGCAGAGCCAGGTGCTAGCTCCTTCTTCTGACCTCTGTGGCCACCTGGACTTTCCCTGGAGAATCTTGGTGGGAAGGCACACCACACAGACTGACCTTGTTCTCTCCCCAGACCTCCCCTCTACCCACATGGCCGCTCCCCACACAAGAAGGCTCCAGAGATCATGCAACTTCCTTTTTAAAAATTTTTTTATATTTATTTTTCCCTTTTTGTTGCCCTTGCTGTTTTTCATTATTGTTGTAGTTTGTACAGATGGAAGAACAGAGACTCTGAGACTGGAAGACCAGGCAGGATAGTGCAGCTCAGAACCCACTGCCCCATCCCCTCTTCATGCTCCACCCTCTGCCAATGCTCTCTGCAGGGGAGGAAGAACAGAGCTCTGGGCTACAGGAGGGAAACCAGAGGGAAGGGCTTGCAAGGGACCACCCTGGGCCAGGTGACTGCCTTGGCCCTAGAACAGTGTCGCCCTGTCCCTCCGCTCTCTGCCTGCATGCCCTGGAGAGGGAGAGCCCTGTGGGCAGCTGGGCAGTCCACCGCCACTCCGTCCCTGCACAGAGAAGTGGACACAGCTGCTGTTTACTGAGCAGTTACTTGTGCCAAGAACTGCTCAGCACCATGGTCCTCTGGGGGTAAGCTAACCACCATTTGTTGAGTGGTCAGAAAGAAGATCAGAGAGGCTGGGGGCCCCATAATGGAGTGAGTGGTAGCCACACTGAGGGGTGGAGAGAGGGGCGGACAGAAAAGTGTCCTTGGCAGAGGCAGCTCAGAGGGTTCTTCCCCCTTGCTTGGTCTGCCAGAGTCTGCTCCTAGGGCTCTAGGCTAGGCTGGCCATGGTGCCTGGGCCAGCTCAGGGTGGTCTGTCCCACTGATGCCACAAGAGGCACTGGTTCCAGAAGGAAGATGGACCCCTGTGAGGAAGCACTGCCCTCCCCTCTGCCTCAGGATGTCTGGTGTCAGTTAGGATACATGGAATTTGGAGAGAGCCCCGGGCACCCTAAGACCCTGAACTCATCCATCTGCAAAACAGGGTCCCCACCTAGCAGGATGGGTGTGTGGGTGGAGAGAGCTTGCAAACAGCACCTTGCCCAGGTGATCAACAGAGGTGACATGGCTGCCTGCTGTCCCCAGCTCTGTGACTATCCCCCGGGGAGTGCCCGGGACCTGGCCAGTGTGGGGACTTGTGGGCACCAGGCCCGAGAGCAAGTCCTGCTTTGATCAGCCCACAGCTAAACCACAGCTAGACCACCCAGCCCAGCCCTACCCTGGAATGCACACCCACCTCCTGTCCCACCACCCAGGCATGCCAGCCACTTCTGGGGACATGTCTGGGGCCGGGGCACAGCATACTGGGACAGAACCTACACCATGGGCAGGTGCACAGAGCAGGAGGCTTTATTAGGGGGACACAGAAGCAGGGGAGGGCTCCTGCCACCAGCCAGCCCACCCCCCACGCAGCACGGGCTTACCCGGCCTCTCGGGGGGGCACCCAGGAGGAGCTTCAGGGTCCTGTTCAAGACAGAGCGGGGGAACGGAGCACAGCCCCTGCTGGGAAGTCACCCATCTGTCCGTCCAGCTGCCAGCCCAGTCCTCCCTGACCCGGGTCACTTGCAGCTCTGCAGCCGGGTCCTGCGGTGCTTCTCCTCGGTCAGGAGGGGGATGAAGGTGTCACTGTGGGACACCCGCAGCTGGCTGCCCCAGCTCGGGCCCTCTTTGCTGGCTGCGGGCTCTGGGGGCAGGGTGTCCAGGTCTCCGCGGGAGCCCCCCGCCTGGGCCTCGCCCCCCGTGCCACCCGAGCTGAGCTCCATCAGCTCCAGCTCGTGCTTGGCAGCCGTCTCCAGCACCCGCTGCTTGTTGTAGTACCTGACGAAGTTGTTGATGATGGGGTGGATGGGCAGGGCGATGGCGATGACCCCACAGAGGAAGCTGATGGCCGCGTTGAGCTTGCCCAGCGTGGTCTTGGGGTAGATGTCGCCGTAGCCCACGGTGGTCATGGTGATGATAGCCCACCAGAAGGACTGGGGGATGCTCTTGAACAGGCTCTCAGGGTGGCTCTGCTCCATGGTGTAGCCCAGGGCGGAGAAGACGAAGATGCCCACGGCCAGGTACATGAGCAGCAGCCCCAGTTCCTTGAAGCTGCGCTTGAGCGCATAGGTGAGCGTCTGCAGGCCTGAGGAGTGGCGAGCCAGCTTGAAGATGCGGGCCACCCGCATGATGCGCAGCGCCTGCACGGCCTGCTGCACGTTGGCCAGCTCCATCATGCGGGCACCCAGGTGCGTGAGCGTCAGGCTGACGTAGAAGGGCAGGATGGCCAGCACGTCCACGATGTTCATGAAGGACAGCGCGAAGTGCAGCTTGTTGGGTGAGGAGAAGAAGCGCAGCAGGTACTCTAGCGTGAACCAGCCGATGCAGGCCGTCTCCACGTTCTCCAGAGTGGGGTGCTCCACGCGGTGGCCCTGGGCGTCCAGCACCTGCAGCTCCGGGACGGTGCCCACGCACATGACCACAGAGGACACGAGGATGAGCAGGAAGGACAGCACAGCCACCACGCGCGCGGCGCACGACGACTCGGGCTTCTCCAGGAACTTCCACACACACTTCTGGCAGCGGCGCCAGCCGCCAGCGCCATCGGCGCCCAGGTCGTCCAGGATGAGCTGCACCCGCCGCGCGATCTCCTCCAGCTCCTCGCGCTTCTCGTGCAGGTGGCTCTTGCAGCAGTCGTCCAGGAACTTGAGGTCCACCTTCCAGAAGTCCATCTCGCCCTTGAAGCAGATGGGGCAGATGCCCTTCTTCATGTGCACCTCGCCGAAGTAGTACACCTCCACCACGCACTTGAAGGCGTCGGGGTCGCGGTCGAAGTAGAACTCGCGCCGGCCCGGGTCGTAGTCGTCGCACAGCGAGAAGATGGTGTCGTAGCCGCCCGCCAGGCAGTGCAGCAGCTCGGCCAGCCGCGTCTCGGGGTAGCGGCTCAGGAGGTCCCCGTCCAGCACCTGCCGCACGCCCCCCACGTTCACCACGATCTCCGCATCCTCGCCCGCCCGGGAGCCCTGGCTGCCCGGCTCCTCCATCTCGGCGGCGGCCGCGTCCATCCCGCCCGCTGCCTGCCCGCTGCGGTCCCCGCCCGGCCCCGCCCGAGGCGCTCACCTGCCTGGGAGGCTCTCACCTGCCTGCCCGAGGGGCTCACCTGCAGCGCTCACCTGCCCCGGAGGTGCTCACCTGCCCGCCCAGGGGGGCTCACCAGCGGGGGAGGCGCTCACCAGCCCAGCCTGCTGATCACTTGCAGGGCCCGGGGGGTGGGGGGGGTCAGCAGTTCTGGAGGTGCTCACCTGCCCGGCCTGAGGGGCTCACCTGCCCAGGAGGCGCTCACCAGCCTGGCCTGAGGGGCTCGCCTGCCCGGCCCGGGCGCTCACCTGTCCTGAGGGCACAGGGCGCGCGGCAGCCGGCAAGGGCGCACTAGCACGGGGCAGCGGGGCTCACCGGGGCTCGCCAGGGCTCTCCGGGACTCCCGGCTCTGGGCTCCGGGGCGACCAGGCTCTGGGCTCCGGGGCGACCGGGCTCTGGGCTCTGGGCTCCCGGCGTCTGCAGGATGGCACGTCCGCCGCCCGGGGCACTCACCTCGGCACCGGGAGGCGCGACTGGCGTGGGCTTGGTCCCCGGGCGGTGGGTGGTCAGGGCTCCCTGCCTGCAGCTGCGGGTCCCGGGCGGGCAGCGCGGTTCCGGGCAGCGGCCCCGGGGTGGGCGGGCGCGGCTCCCTCCCTGCGGCTGCGAGTCCCGCGCGGTGGGCGGACAGGGCTCCTGCCGGTGGGCGCGGCTCCCGGGGGTCGCGTGGGCAGCCCCGGGCAGTGGGCGCCAAGGGCGGAGAGCGATGTAGGACTGGTGGTGCCCGAGCCGCTTCAGACACAATAGGGATCCCAGCCTGACGTCAGGAGCCTCTCCTGTACCCTCTTCTGGCAGAGCCGCGCGCCGCAGCCCTGGGTGGGGGCAGGGGGTCCTTCAAGGGGGGGTGGCCCTGGGCACACGGAGGAGATTAGCCCTGGGCACACGGGGATTAGCCCTGAGCACACGGGGGGTAGCCTTGGGCACACGGGGGTAGCCCTGGGCACATGGGGGGCGGGGAATTTGCCCTGAGCACATGGGGGTTAGCCCTGGCCACATGGGAGGTTAGCCCTGGGCACACGGAGGGATTAGCTCTGGGCACACGGGGGCATTAGCCCTGGGCACACGGAGGTTAGCCCGGAGCACATGGGGATAGCCTTGGGTACAGGAGGGGATTAGCCCTGGGCACATGGGGTGGTTAATCCTGGGCTCATGGGGGGATAAACCCTGGGCACATGGGGGATTAGTCCTGGGCACATGAAGGGATTATCTAGCCCTGGGCACAGGGGGATTAGCCCTGGGCATATGGGGAGATTATCCCTGGGCACACAGAGGATTATCCCTGGGCACACGGGGGCATTAGTCCTGGGCCCATGGGGGGATTAGCCCTAGGCACATGAGGGATTATCCCTGGGCACACGGGGAGATTAGCCCTGGGCACATGGAGGATTAGCACTGAGCACATGGAGGTTGACCCTGGGCACACGGGCGAGATTAGCCCTGGGCACATGGGGCATCAGCCCTGGGCACATGGGGCATCAGCCCTGGGCACATGGGGGATTAGCCCTGGGCACATGGGGGATTAGCCCTGAGCACACAGGAAGATTAGCCCTGGGCACATGGGGCATCAGCCCTGGGCACATGGGGAATTATCCCTGGGCACATGGGGGATTAGCCCTGGGCACATGGAGGTTAACCCTGGGCACATGGGGAAGATTAGCCCTGGGCACATGGGGGATTAGCCCTGAGCACACAGGGAGATTAGCCCTGGGCACATGGGGGATTAGCCCTGAGCACACAGGAAGATTAGCCCTGGGAACATGGGGGGATTAGCCCTGGGCACATGGGGGTTAGCCCTGGGCACATGGGGGTTAGCCCTGGGCACACAGGAAGATTAGCCCTGGGCACATGGGGGATTAGCCCTGGGCACATGGGGGGATTAGCCCTGGGCACATGGGGGTTAGTCCTGGGCACATGTGGGGTGGTGGCTAGCCCATGGGACCCAGGCTGGTTAGCCCCATAGTATGTGTACCGCTGATGCAAAGTGAGGGTAGGGTAAATCCTAGGAAGACACTGGGAGTGGGGGTGGGGGAGATTTTCCCCTGGGCCACTGTGAATCTGTGGCAGTGGTGTGGCGCAGTGGATGGGTGTTGCCCTGGGCTGCCAAGCAGCTGCCATCAGGGTGTTAGGGGTGGGCATTAGCCCTTGGACACTGTGCACCTGCAGAAGGGCTGCTATGGGCCACCAAGGCCTGGACTCCAGTCAGAGCCTGCACCTACAATTGGCTTTCAGGGCAGAGAGACACAACCAGGGAGCCTGTTGCTTGGCCCATGCTGCTTCTGTGACCTCTGCCAGGGTCCCTGTGGTCCAAATGCCCCCAGATTCCACCTGGTCAATCTCCCCTACCTCCTGCCCTGTGCTGTCCCGGAGGGTTCTGCACATTTCTTTCACCTCCCCCTGTGCTGCAGAATGAGCCTCCTGCACTCTGCCCCTCCACACAGTGGCCCACAGTCTCTCCTCTTTCAGCCCTCCAGCCCCAGCTGTCATTCAGGTTGCAACCATTTGAAGAACATCCCCCTTAAACCTCTCAGGGCTTCTGGCACACCACCAACACTGCACATTTAGTGGGTTTCTTCAGTGGACCAGACACTGTTCACAACTATTCTAGGAGCCTGGGTAGTGGCACACTCAGCTGAGCACACATGCCACCATGCACAAAGACCCAAGTTCAAGCCCTCAGTTCCTATCTGCAGGGGGAAGCTTCCGGAGCAGTGAAGCAGGTCTGCAGGTGTCTCTCTGTCTCTCCTTCTCTATCTCCCTTCCCCCTCAATTTCTCTCTGTCCTGTCCAAAACAAAGAAATAAATGAAATACACACACACACACACACACACACACACACACACACACACACACACCACACCTTTAGGAGGTTGCTCAACTGGTAGGCCACTTAAGTTAGCATGCATGAGAACCCAGGTTCAGTGCCCTTGGCTGACACATGGGAGGATAAACTGCAGAGGATAAACATTGCTAGCAGTCGAGCAATGATTCAGTCACTCTCCTTTTGTTTTATTTATTTATTTGATAAGACAGATAAATTGAGAGGAAGTGGGGAGAGGTAAGAAAGAAAGATAAACACCTGTAGTCCTGCTTCACTGCTCATGAAGCCCCCCCCCCAGGTGGGGCCCAGGGATTTGAATGGCCTTGTACTTGGCAACGTGTGCACTCAGCCCGGAGGACCACCGCTCAGCCCCAGTCTCTCTATCTTTCTATCTACCTAAATCCTGTCTCCATCTTTCACCCTCTATCTAGTAGAAATGAAAGAAAGTTAAAAGACCACTAGGAATAGTGAAGTCAAGCAGGCCTGGTGCTCCTGTGATAATCCTGGTGGTCAAGACACGTAAATTAAATAAGTGATGAGTATTCTAGCAGAGTCTTCAGGCTTGAGGGGGTCTAACAAAACTCTGTGTGATGCCAGAGATGTGGGTACCTGCCCCAATGCATTTATCCCAGCTCAGGACGGACAGCACCAGAAGGATCCCTCGTGCCACCAGCTCAGTCGTCCCCTCAGCCAATGTGCAGGTGCGGGAGCTGAGTGGGTGAGGCAGAAAGGGGATGTGGGGAATCTCTGTTCTGTTCAGTTTTGCTGTGAACCTACAACTACTCTTAAAAATCAAGACTCTTAAAATATATTCTGTAGGCTGAGGTTTTTAATGTAAGTTGCTATTCATTAATGAATCATGGAATTAATTTGCACAGCATCTTTTCTTTAATGAGATAGTATAAAAGCACTGCTGATGACACTGCCTCTTATATAAATTTTTTTTTAAAATATTTTATTTTATTTATTTATTCCCTTTTGTTGCCCTTGTTGTTTTATTGTTGTTGTCATTGGATAGGACAGAGAGAAATGGAGAGAGGAGGGGAAGACAGAGAGGAGGAGAGAAAGATAGACACCTGCAGACCTGCTTCACCGCCTGTGAAGCGACGCCCCTGCAGGTGGGGAGCTGGGGTTCGAACCGGGATCCTTATGCCGGTCCTTGTGCTTTTCGCCACCTGCGCTTAACCCGCTGTGCTACAGCCCGACTCCCCTCTTATATAAATTTTATCTTGTCTCCATTTAAAATCTACCTGTGACATGTCACTACAGAGTGAGAACTTGAGACTCAGAAAGATTGAATAATAATAAAAGTTGAAAGGCTGGTGTGAAGAGTGCTGCAGGTTCTCTCTCTCTCTCTCTCTCTCTCTCTCTCTCTCTCCTCTGTCTCTCTGTCCTCTCTAAATGTTTCTGTCTTTATCAAAAAACAAATGTAGTTTTTTTTAATAATAAGGGTTGATATTTATTTTAAGTGTGCCAAGAGCTGAGCATCTTTGGAAAGCTTTGCATGTTTCTCGTTTGGTCTCCACAGGGTCTTTCTGAGTCAGCAAAATCTTAGGTAACCCACACAGATCACTCAAGCAGCAAGTGGCAAAGATGGGGTCCACACTGGTCACCCTGTCATGGCCAACACCCTTAGCCTCCTAGACCTGCTCACTTAACTGCTCAGTGGTGGAGCTGAGATTTTCCCCAAGACTGCCTCCAGTTTCTCTCCAATATAGTGAGGCAGCCTGCTGCTACACATACCCTCCACACACCTTCAGTCACTGCTCAGGAGACTGCCCTCCTCAGCTGTCTTCATTTGCTCCCTAATGCCTTTGGGGTTCAGTTCAAATTGCATCTTTGTCTAAGCCTAATGGGATGAAATCCTCCACCCATTCAATCATCTGTCTGAATATGCATTGAAAACACACACACACATCATTCTAGGTGTGGTTCTGGGATCGTACTCTACTGGAGAAGGCATTTTTATTTTTTATTTCATTCAGAGAGAGAGGTGGAGGGAAAAGAAATACCAGAGCACTGCTGAGCTCTGGCTGATGGTGATACTAGGGATTGAATGAACCTGGATCCTCAGAACCTCAGGCATGAAAGTCTCTTTGCAGAACAATTATGTTGTCTCCCCACCCTGGAGAAGGTATTCTTTTTTTTAAATTTTAATTATTTTTATCTATTAAATAGAGACAGCCAGAAATCTAGAGAGGAGGAGGAGGTAGAGAGGGAGAGAAACAGAGAGACACCTTCAGCACTGTTTCACCACTTGCAGAGTGAGGACTGGGGCCTCAAGTCTGGGTTCTTGTGCATTGTAACATGTGCTCAACCAGGCAGCCACCATCCGGCCCTAAGAAGGTATTCTTTATGACTGATAATAACAATTCAGAGCAGTCAGTGTGAGAGGTGCAGGTGGCTCCTGAAATTAAGACGAGACCTGGACATCACCTCGAGGGGGTATCATCTGCTTAGGAAGAGAAGGGCTGCTCTTGCTTACAGTGGT
Source organism: Erinaceus europaeus (assembly GCF_950295315.1). NCBI lineage: Eukaryota > Metazoa > Chordata > Mammalia > Eulipotyphla > Erinaceidae > Erinaceus > Erinaceus europaeus. Next base: position 155,149 of record NC_080164.1, on the reverse strand, counting down.
TGTGTTTGCTGGATAAGCAAAGACCTGGTCAGGTGCCTGGGGCTAGGACATCGGTCCGTCTTCTGGAGGGTCACAGTGCTGACCACACGGCCCTTTAGTACATGCCAGATCCTTGTCAGAACCCCATCAGCACACGAATCTGTACTTCCTGCCTTTCTGTGGCCCTAAGAGCCAAGACTTCCTCCTTCTTCCCCTCACACCTGCTAAGTCCTCCCTAGAACTCCCCTCCTCCTCACCCTCAGGACATAGATCCTTTGCCATCTGACCCTAGGCTGACTCAGTTTGGTTAAAGCTTAAATCAGGACAGCAAAGGTTAAAAAGAAAGAAAGGAAGAAAGAAAGAAAAGAAAAGAAACGGAAAGGAAAGGAAAGGAAAGGAAAGAAAAGAAAATCTTTCTGCCACTTTCTTGTTGCAGAGCACTGATGCACAGAGGCTTGAACCAAGAGCCAAGAGCCACTGAGAGCTTTATTGAAGGAAGGACCAGGGGAAAGTCTGGGCTCTGTGTTTAAAAATGGAAAGACCCTTGCTGTGGTCTGTTCAGTCCTGCATCTGACTTCCACCCAAATTGTACATTTTGTGATATCATAGAGATTTGGTGGAGCACCAGGCCTTCTATTCGGCACAAGAAGAAGTCATTTTGACTCATCTGGGCTTTTAGGGAATGGGGAGAAGGGAAGAGCACAGTCTGTTTAGGTATTGTGAAGAATGCTTGTCTGCATTTCCTTTATTAAATATGTATTTCTTTATTTGTTGAGCAATAACATTTGGGGCTGCAGAATGCTTCATTTTCATGGTGCTAATTAAAGCCAGTACATGTGTATCTAAATGATGTGCCTAGACAAAAAGAGTCATCAAGCTGTAATCTAGTCTTCTTTTATGGAATAATCAGTTCTGCTTGGTTCAGTGTGTGAGAGTGTGTGTGTGTGTGTGTGTGTGTGTGTGTGTGTGTGCTTTGCAGATTTTAATAATACTTTTCATTAAGATTCTGTTCTATACGCCATCAAGCATGTAGATTTCATAATTGGCTGGCACTGCCACTGCCACTGGGGCCTCAGATGAGTGCCTACCTGCCCTTGTCAGGATAAAGAAAGTCAGCACAGGAACCCTGCGGGGCCAGGGGTGTTGGGTGGAGAATGGGGTAAAAGAGAGACTGGCAATGCAGAAAGAGTCATCAGGAAACCTGGGCAGCTTGTACAAGTCCCCGAGAGGTTTTTTTCCTTTCTTTTCTCTGCCTCAGTTTTTCATCTGCTCAGTGGAACTAATGACCTTCTCCTTCCTGAGTGCAAGACCTTGTAAGGAACAAACAGAACAGTGTGGTGTGTGGGCAGACGTTATTAAACGTCAGATGGTGGCAGTGGGCAGGAAACAGAGGAAGAGGCAAGGGTGGAGGAGTGGAGAGAATGAAGGGAGGAGGAGGAAAGGGAGGATAGAAAAGGAGGAAGAAGGGAAGGTGGAGGAGAGAGGGTAGGAAGGGAGGGAAGGAGGAGGTGAGACTGGTGGGAGAGGCAGAGGAGTGTGACTTCCTGGTCCTGGGCCCACTGTGGTGACTGCTGTCTGCGTCCACACACTCCTCACCCTCCCTGCTCAGCTGTGACTCACACACCCTGGCTGGCGGGTGGCAGGACACACGTGACATACATGTAGGAGGACGGCAGACTGTGGACTTGAGCAGGTGCCCCGGAGACTCGGGCAGGGCCCGGTGCAGCTCTGAGACTGGTTTTCCTTCTCAGGGAGGGTGGACACAAGAGCGGGAACTCATGCTCCAGGCTCCACCAGTCTGAGGAGAGTGAGATGCTGTTTCATGCTTAGCTCTCAGGGCAGATGGGGGTGTGAATGGAGCAGAGGACTCTTAAAAACATTTAGGACTCTCCCTTTTTACAATTGCAGTAGATGTGGTGGAAATTGAACAAAAAGGGGGGACCCCATCTTTGCGCCCTTAGCTGTCCTACTTCCTTCAGCAGTCTGCATGGAGTAGTCACTCTGGTACTGCGCAGTGAGCTGTCACAGACTAACAGCTTTACATGTTACCTGTCCCCTTGGGTCAGGAGTCTGGCAAGACTCAGCTAGGTTTTGTGTGCAAGGTCTTGTAATGTTTGCAGAAAGTTGCCTGGGGCTAGAGCCTTGTCTAGGACTCAGGTCTTTCCCACCTGCTTATGTTTCTTTGCTTCTAAAGGCTTAATCTTTGGAAGGCAGCAGCAGAGCCTCTTTGGCCTCAGGAAAGGCCAACACTCCTTTAAGAAGTCTGCCAAATGAGGCTAAGTCCAGTCAAGAGAATCTCCCTTTTGGTCAACTCAGACACAAGCTATTACAAGACTTTTCATTCAAAGTTTGCACAAGAGATAAGATGAGGGGAACTGCAAGACCCTGCCAAAAGAAATGGACAAAGAGCTAAATAAATGGAGAGGTGTTCCGTGTTCACGAATAAGGAGACTCTTCTTGTTGTTGGCTTTCCATAGCTTCATCTATTCAGTATAAATCCACTGCAGTATCAGTCAGAATCCCAGCCAGATCTGTGGCTATTGATGAACGAATTCTACAGTTACTCTCTCTCCTTTCCCTCTCCCTGTCTTCCCTGCCCTCTGCCCCTCCCTCTCCTCATCTCTCCCCCTCCCTCTCTCCCCCTTCCCCTCTCCTTCCCCTCCTTCTCTCCCCTTTTCTCCCTCCCTCTTCCTTTCCCTCTCTCCCCTCCCTCTCTCTCCCTCCCTCTCCCCCTCTCCCTCCCTCTCCCTTACCCTTTCTCCCCCTATCTCCCTCTCCCTCTCTCTCTCCCTCCCTCTCCCTTTCCCTCTCTCCCCTCCCTCTCTCTCCCTCCCTCTCTCCCTCCCTCTCTCCCCTCCCTCTCTCCCCCTCCCTCCCTCTCTCCCCCTCCCACTCATTCTCTCCCCTTCCTCTCCTTCCCTTTCCCCCTTCTCCCTCTCTCTCCCTCCCTCTCCCTTTCCCTCTCTCCCTCTCCCTCCCTCTCTCCCCTCCCTCTCTCCTCTTCCCTCTCCCCTCCCACTCCTTCTCTCCCCTTCCTCTCCCTCCCTTTCCCTCTCTCCCCTCCCTTTCTCCCCTCCCTCTCTCCCCCTTTCTCCCCCTCCCTCTCTCCCTCTCTCTCCCTCCCTCTCCCTCTCCCCTCCTCCCTCTCTCTCTCTCTTTCCCTCTCCTTCTCCCACTTTCTCTCCCTCTCTTATAAAGTAGATTAGACCCCGATCTCATTCCCTGTTGCCACACACATTTTTAAAAATAAGTTCATTAACCTTAAGAACAATAGTCATTTTCCAACCAATCTATCTGGTGTACGTGCTCAAACCCAGTGTTTTCCACTGAAGATCAGCTGCAGTGTAGGGGAATCTGGTCCCCAGGACAGCTGGGAAGGGAAACTGAGGCAAGTGCTCAGCTGACCTCTGGCGGCTCCTGGCACAGACACCCCTGAGGGTTCCTCAGGGCACCGCAAATGGCACGTGGCAAGTGTTGTCTCTGGGTGGCCCAGCTCTGTACATTCTCCTGGCCCAGGGTTGAGGGGAAGGGTGGTGGTGGTGGACGTGTGATGGCACGTGGCAAGTGTTGTCTCTGGGTGGCCCAGCTCTGTACATTCTCCTGGCCCAGGGTTGAGGGGGAAGGGTGGTGGTGGTGGATGTGTGATGGAGTCGGAGGAAAGAGGAAGGACAAGGTGCCCGGGGAAGGGAAAGGGACATGGGCAGAGCACGAACTTGAGCAAAGTGCAAAGAGGTGAGGGGATGAGAGTAGAGGGAAAGAAAATTCTGAAACATTTCCTCATGTTTTGCAGAAATGTCATGTCAAGTAGGACTTGATAATTACTGTCATTTGTGGGATGTTTCGGTACAGAAGAACCAAATAATTATGATGTCACAAGCTCAGTTCCTTCCTCCAGATCAGACTCAGCCATGAGAAGTTGATGGAGTGATGGTGTCAGTGTCCTTGGGAGCCTCCTGTGACATGTAGCAGAGCCCTTGGTGTAGAAGCTACTCCCTGTTTCAGATGATCCGAAAGGCCTTCAGGTGTGGAGGATGCAGGTCCCCAGAGAGTTTGGACATTTACCCAGAGGGAGACTCAGACCATTCAGTCTCCTGTCCATGTAGGTATCCACAGAAGCAGGCCCTCTGTTGTGCCTGGGCTGCCCCTAGTGATGGGGGCTCCTGACCGCATGAACATCACTCTCGGAGGAATGTGGCTTTCTGCTGACAGAGGGCCTGGTCCTTGTCCTGGGGCCAACAAGGCACTTAAAATGACAGGCATGCTAAAAAGTAACTTCTGGGGGAAATACAACTGTCTCAGAAGGAAGTGAACAAGCTCACAGATACTGTCTAGGCTGCTTGAAGCTCTTCTCGGAATTCAAGATTTGCACCCACCTCTTTGTAGCTATGTGGCCTTGGGCATTTGCTTCCTTGAGCCTCTGTTGCCTCCCTGACAAAACAGAGTAGCCAGAGCCCCACCAGATGACTGTTCTGAGTGGCAGAGCCCGCACACCGTGAGCTGCAGCATGAAGCCTGACGGCTTGGCATCTGTTCTTCCCCAAACAGGGGCTGACTGGGACCCAGACCACCACCTACAAACTTGCTTTAAGCTTCGCACCACCCCGAATCAGAGTGAAAGCCGTGAAAGCCTTGTGACATACACAGCCGTGTCACTGATTAGTCCTTCATTTTCCACTCACTGTCTAGCTGATTGCAGGGCTCCTGAAAAGAATGCGTCAGAAACAGCTCCCAAGGCAAGCTTCCTTGTTCCTGTGCAAAATACACACACAGATTTAAAAATGACCATTGGCAAGAACCCTTTTCAGGCCCAAGAAGATTCTTTAACTTAGGAGGGACCAAGTGGCATTAATGCTTGGGGCTCTGGGTCCATTCCCCAGCAAAATGTGTCTGCACATCAGACATCTGTCATCCCTGAAATCAAACATGTAAACTTGCAGGCTTCCGCCCGGATAAACACCACCTGCCTCTTCAGTCTCTCTAAGACGGAGTTTTAACCCCTCCAAGTCAGAGCATTCTTCCTAAACGCCCAGCACTTCTCCACGAGCAGACTCCCCCTCCCATGGCAGCCCAGCATTTCGACAGGTATTAATTACGCCCTTCATCGGAGAGAAACATCTGCACACTTTGGCATGGGGAGGGGTGGCAGCTAGCAGCGTGGCAGGCAGAGCCTGGGGAATTACAGGAGAGCCTGCAGGCCCTCGGGGGCTTTCTCCCACAGTGATGCCCCTGCCCCCTGCTATAGGTCACTTGTAACTCTGGCGCCCCTAGAACTGCCAGAGGGAGTCATTAGGAGGTGCTCCCCAAAGGAGCAACCATTCTTGCTCCTGTGTGCTGCTTTACCTTCTGTCACTTGACACCCAAAAAGTCAGGTCTATGGAGTGACACCACGCAGTCCTGACTGGTCATTCTCAGACATCTGTCCAGTGCTCAGTCCCTGACTGGTTATTCTCAGATGTCCAGTGCACAGTCCCTGACTGGTTATCTTCAGAGGTCCAGTGCTCAGTCCCTGACCGGTTGTTCTCAGACGTCCAGTTCTCTGAACCATGGTGTTCTCACCTAGGGATGACTGTGTGCTGTTTCTTTACCCTATATTACAGGTGGCTATTCAGATGTTCCCAGATGCATGCATGTGGTTACAGTCACTGGTGGTCTTGATCAATCTACAGACTATGGCCTATTTGGCTTTAAAAGTTTTTTTAAAATTATCTTTATTTCCGAATTAGATAGAGACAGCCAGATATTAGAAGGGGGAGGGGATGATAGAGAGGGAGAGAGACAGAGACACCTGCAGCACTGCTTCACTACTTGCAAAGCTTTCCCTCTGCAGGTGGGGACTAAGGACTTGAAACCTGTTCCTTGTGCATCTCAGCCAGTATCAAAAAATGACCACCAACAGGAATGATGGAATTACTCAGACAACAAGTCCCAGCAATAATTCTGTTTGCAAAAAAAATCAGTCAATCAATCAATACCTGGAACTGCCAGCTTGTACCTGATGTTTGGGAACAGCCAGACTCTGGTGAGCACAGTGTCCCTGTACATCCACCTTCTTTGCCGTGTGTTGCTTTTTTGAGAGGGAGAGGAGAGGCAGACACATTGCTGGCCATTTTCCCTTGCTGTGTTGCTTCTTCCTGGGGACCAAGTTTCCACATTTATCACATGGTCTCGACTCCCTCACCTCTCATCCCTGTGTGCCCTCAGACTCTGAAGCACCCAGGACGAGTCCCAGGATCATGGCAGAATGTTCTTGGCTCTCCCCCTCTTCACTCGTATGCTGAAGCCCTAGTGTAGTTGTATCTGCAGAGGGAACCACCAAGGAACAAAGGTTAAATGAGGTCTTAAGACGGGGCCCTGAGCCGGTACCATTCGTGCCCTCATAGGAGAGACTGCAGAGAGGAGCTCTGTGTTCTCTCAGTGTGCGAGCATGGAGGAAAGGCCGTGTGACACACAGTGCAAGGAGCAGCAGTTTGCAAGTTGGGAAGAGCCCCTTCCCCAAAATCAAATCAACTGGAACCTTGTACTTCAATTTCCAATTTCCAGCCCCCAGAACGCTGAGAAACTGCTCTTTGATCCTCCCGGTGCATGTGTGTGTGTGTGTGTGTGTGTGTGTGTGTGTGTGTGTGTGTGTGTACTTTTACATGCACAGTTTCTTCAGTCTGAGCCACTCTTCATTTTGATAAGAGACACACAGAGAGCTGGAGAGTACCAAGCTTCCTTCCTTGACAGAGCGCCTCCCGTGTGAGCATGGTTTGACCTTGGTTCACTCGTGGCAATGCAGTACCTGCTGAGCTCTGTCCAGCCCACACCCAGTATCCTGTTTTAGCAGCCTGAGCAGACCAAAATACAGGAAAATGATCCTAGCTTTGTAGGTCATGAGTGCAGAGAGGTGGCATGAGTCTTCAAGAATAACCAAAGCAGTGAGGCTAGCCAGTCAGCATAGCAGGCTGTGCAGGTACAGAGCAAGGCTGGTGAGTTCAGACTACGCGTGGGGACTAGGGGCGCCATCCTATGGGAATCAAATGCTTTGGGTTTAAGCTGTGTGCATGTGGTCTGGCACAGGTCTGCCAATCATCCCAATTCTGGGAAATCCAGCTGGTGCAGCTGCAGTCTGTCTACCAGCGTGAGTGGCTTGACCTCAGAGGACACTGATGGTGAGGAGGTCTGTGAGTCCACCTGTGGGCATCCTCTGCTGCTCTCCTCCTGGACAGAGTGAGGACAGCCAGGTGGGCAGCTGAGGAGCACTGAGCCACACACTGTACAACAAATAGAGCCTCCGGGCTGGCGAATGGCTGGCTTGGATGGTGCACTGCTCTGCACGGGGAGCGCAGCCTCAAGCCTGGCCCCCACACACTGAAGGAGAAACTCCAGCGCTTTGGTGTCTCCTCTCATTCATATTCATATACATGTACATGTATATACATATATGATGTTTAAAGTAAAGACTTAATGCCGTATACAAATTGGGCTCCACTGCTGCCAGCTAGCGTCTCTGCCTCCCTCTCTGGGCTCTGTCTGTTTCCTCTTCTTTCCTACTGTTTTCTGTGGTAACCATAAATCTCCTTTTTTCTATTTTATAATTTTTATTTATTAATTTAGTTTTATAGGAGCAGAAAGAAAATTGAGAGAAAGGGAGAGAGAAAGATACCTGCAGCCCAGCTTCACTGCTCATGAAGCTTCCTCCCTGCAGGTGGGGACTGGGGTCTTGAACCTGGGTCCTTGAGCATGGTGCTGTGTGCCACCACAACCTTGACAGTCTCTGAAAGAACTACAGGTAGTGACCCAAGGTTCCAAGCTGAACCATGATGCTGTCCTAGCTCTATCTGCATCTGTCTCTTAAAAAAATGTTTGTCAATGGAAGACTACTCAGCTATTAAAAATGGTGACTTCACCATTTTCAGCCGATCTGGGATGAACCTTGAAAAATTCATGTTAAGTGAGATAAGTTAGAAAAAGAAGGGTGAATATGGAATTATCTCACTCTCAGGCAGAAGTTGAAAAACAAGAACAGAAGAGAAAACACAAGTAGAACCTGAATTGGAATTGGCGTATTGCACCAAAGTAAAAGACTCTGGGGGGTGTGGGGAGAGTACAGGTCCAAAAAGGATGACAGAGGACCTAGTGGGGGTTGTATTATTATGTGGAAAACTGGGAACTATTATGCATGTAAAAACTATTGTATTTACTGTTGAATGTAAAACATTAATTTCCCAATAAAGAAACAAAAAATGTGTTTGAGCTATCTTGGCAATTTTTCTTATTTATTTAGGATAGAAACCTAGAGAAATTGAGAGGGAAGGGGAAGAAGGAGAGCCACCTGTAGCCCTGCTTCACTGCTCATGAAGCTTTGCCCTTGCAGGTGGGGACCAGGGGCTTGAACCTGGGTCCTTACTAGTTGTGCTTCTGTCTTCTGTGTGCTGATCTTCCTGTTCCCAGAGGCTCTGCCTTCTTCTGCCCTTCAATAAGATGTCTGAATGTGTCCCCTCTCTCCCCGCTGAAAGGGCACTTCTATTTCTCTGGGCAACTACCACTAGAACCTTGAATCTGAAGCCTAGAAAAAATTGTCTTCTGGCAGATTCCCCAAAAGTGCCCCATATGAGAAGTCTCTTAAATGATCATTACCAACCCCCACCATTGGCCACCCCCACCAGCCTCCAAGCAGCTGGGTCTGCTGGCTTATGCTCTGGGGCTGGCCCCTTCATCCTTCCACCACCAGGGACACCCCACACATGCAGACACACCCTAAAATCACCTTGATGGCACTGAGCACACTTGCTGTCAGCAGGGAAGGCCTCAAGGGATGTGACCCCTACCTCCCAGCAGCGACTGTCCCTGTGGAGAGAGAGCATAGAAATATGGGGGTACTACAGGGCTCGTGCTGAGGGGGAGACGGGGAGAATGACAGATACTGATGGTCTCCCTCATTGATGGGCTCTAGAAAACATGCCAAGACCACTCAGCTGTTAGCAATGATCAAGTCACCTTCTTCACCTCCTCTGGGATAGAGCTTGAAGGAATCATGTCAAATGAGACAAACCTGAATGAGAAGGATGAAGAAGGGATGATCTCACTTACAGAGAGAAGTTGAGAAGTAAGAACATACGGGGAAACACAAAGCAGAACTTGGGCTGGTTGGTGTGTTGCACCAAAGAGAAGGGCTCTGGGTGGGGGCCGGGGGCTCTCGGGTCCTGGCAGGATGATGGACCCAGTTTTGGGGAGAAGGCTTTCAGGCGGCTATCCTGTGAGATTAGAAATTGTGCCCATGTGCCAACAGTGCCAATGTAAGCCATGAATCTCAAAATAAATAAAAATAAAAGAAGCAAAGCAGGCAGCTCAGGGCAGTGGTCCATCTCCATGGCCTATGGCCTGTTACAGCATTTGGGGGACACAGAAGGGGATAGGATGACAACTAAGGGGAGGTGGGGCCCTACGTCCCTGTGGGGAATAAGATGATGGTGTGGTTGATGGTGAAAGTGATGATGACCCCCTTGGGGGATGATGAAAACGCACCTCGTGACAATAAGAATCCTGGAAATTGGCATTTCTTCAATAAAATGACGTTAGAGTTTCTTTTTTCTAATGGGGGGCTGGATAGTGGTGCACTGGGTTAAGTGCTCGTTACAGTGCATAAGGACCCAGGTTCAAGCCCCTGCTCTCCACCTGTAGGGGCAAAGCTTCCTAAGCAGTGATGCAGGGATGCAGGCGTCTCTGTCTCCTTCTTTATCTCTGCTCCCCTCTTGATTTCTCTCTGCTTCTATCCAATGAATAAAGATAATAATAAAAAAATAGTAATGGGGAAAATCAGCTTGCAAAGCAAGAGTTAATGTCAGCACCAGCAGAAGAGACAACTTCACAGACCAAGACTGCTTAATCTCTGCTAACTTACACCCCTGCTAAGAGCCCCCAAGAAATGCTCAAACAGGAGACAGCAGAGCGCCCATGAGGAACCCTGAGATTCCTCGGTCTGATGGTGCAGCGACAGGGCTTCTGATCTGGGAGTAGGAAACTTGGCCTCTCAAAGCCTCTGCAAGAGCCAACGTTTCATTTGTCATCTTGGCAGCTTGTCGGAACCAAATAAACAGCTTGAACAAATAGACCTTGGTTTTGATGGTTTTAAAATGGGAGCGCTGTTGCTTTACAGTGTCTGACTTCTGCAGAATCCACCCTGTTTCTGTTCCCTGTCTCCTGGGGGGAATTGACTTTTAAATGATCACAGCTAAACACCCAAACCTCAGAAACCAGGACAAAGGCAGATAAGCGAGCCTGCCTCCCCCGCAGCCTCCTGGGCTTCTGAAAGGAGTTCCTCCATGATCATTTGCAGATCGTGAGTGCTAAGCCCTCTCCTGTGCCAGCAGGCCTGTGGACTGCAGTAGGAGCTCTTGAGAAGCAGGTGCATGTCCTGAGCAGCTGCTCATCCAAGCCAGGGGGACGCCCCCAAAGCCATCTAGATGGCCACCATGGCTGCCTTTCCTCTCATTGTCTTTGCACAGGGGGGCGGTTACTGACAGCAGTTACCCTGAGTAACCGAGTAACCGGGAAAGGCTGCTGGCAGGATTGTCACAGGCAGCCTGCCCTCACCAGCCCTCTCAGCATTTGCCTTAGTTGAGCCTGGACGTTACAGAGAAGGTGTAAGAGGAGGACCAGAGAGGTGAGCAGAGTGCCGAACTGCCAATGTGAGGTTCAACACCCCTGCACCCTATGCCAAGCGGCCCCTCCCTCTTCTCCCATAAAATCAATTGGTCTTTCAGAAAGATGCAAATGGGGGCCTGATGGTGGCACACTCACTGGAGCCTGCAAAGAACCAGTTTCACTTACAGGGGAAGCTTCACAAGCGGTGAAGCCTGTTTGCAGATGTCTCTCTCCCTCACTATCTCCCCTCCCCTCTCAATTTCTCTCTGTCCCTTTCCCACAAACAAATAAATTGAAATACTTTGTAAATAATAACAATACATTAAAAAGATACAAACTAGTCTGATGCAGTCACTACCTTCAGACTACACCCACACCCACACAGACGCCAGGAAGCCAGGCTGCCAGGCTGCCCCAGGCCCAAACCTTCCTTTTCCTCTTCCTCTTCCTCTTCCTTCACATTGCCATTATTTTCTGTTGCCACCAGGGTTATTGATGCCTACCTCCCTCTCCCATAAGCCATTTTCTTCTTCTTTTTTTCTTTCTATTCCTACTAAAATTCAGTGCGGTCGTAAGGGTGGGACACTGGTCAAATGAGTGTCCTAGCAACTACTGGAGGGTTTTGCTGCTCATCTCTGGAATACAGATAACTTGTGCTCAGGCATTTAAATTATCTGTCTTCCCCAGGAATAGCCACACTGGTGCTAAGACTTGGGAGAATAGTGGAAATTACCTGGAGAGGGAACTATAGTTCTGTACCTACAATCTTGTAAGTCATTACTAAATCACAATTTTTAAAAAGAGCAAGAAAAATGTGTCCTGTATGCAATAAAAAGGGGGAAATTATTTACAAATGTAGACAGATAGTTGTAGAGACGGCAGTTAACTCATGTCTGCAACCTCGGGAGAACCGTGGTGGTTTGCAATGCAAGGACTTGGGATTCAGAGCTCTGGTAGTGGGAACGGTGTGGAGTTATACCCCTGCTGACTATTGAATCACTAATAAAAATAAATAAATGATGTCTTAAAAAGAGGAGACCCCAGAGGACCCCTCCCCCCCTCCGTATGAAAAGCAGTCTAGCAGCCGGGAAGAGCTCAAAGAAGCTTCTAGATCAACTCCGACTTCCCCCAGAAGCTGCTGTCTCCCATGCAGATGTGGGGCTGGCAGATAACTCAGCCAGTAAAGCACCTGCCTCACAATCTAGACAGACAGAAATACAGACAGACAGACAGGAAGCATTTTCTTTGCATTTGTTCTGGTGAATACATGACTGAACAGCATCTTTTTGAACAGAAAGAGCTATAAATAAAGATAAATATGTCACATTCACACGGTACAGCCCGCACACTGCACCTGACAGGGAACTCTTAGAACCCTGCTGACAGACTGCTCCCTGACTCAGAAAAAAGGCCCAGCAGCAGCCAGTGCTATGCCCCCACTCCTGAGCCAGCCACCCTCACCACAGAGGGGCGCTGGGCAGAGCAGGCTCGTGACTGCCCACCCTCTGCAGACAGAGATGAAGTCAAAGAGCAGTTTGCTCCACTGGGATCCTTTCTGTTTGTTAAGCACAAGGAGATTTTCTCAATTTTTCCCCAGAAATAACAAGATGAAAAACATGAGGCAGAAGTTAATGCCAGTGGTTGTGAGCCCAGTCGAGGGGAAGATGGATGGTAGGAAGAAAACGTGTTTACCAACCTGTGGGCTGGTTTGAGTGCTTTCCACATCCAGCTCTTGCCCACATCAGCACCGTCTGCGAGGTGGCAGGGCCCAGGTGTGAGAGGAGCTGGGACATGCCAGATGCTCTGCTTTGCAGCTTCTTTGCCGTGGTGGCTGTGACGTGGGACAAGGCCCCTTTGGAGCAGGTGTCTGGAGCCAAGTCCCTTCCACCCACACCTACCATGGTGTTCCGTCCAGTCAGGCAAGCTCGGGCCTGGGGTGGAGGACCAGGGCTTCCAGCTCCTGGCCAGACCTGAAGAACCTTCTCTCTTCAGCCCAGGAAAGGCTGGTCCAGTGCCCCACCCTGGAAACCACCCCTTTCCTCCTGGAGTCCGGGAAGAGCCAGAACAGAAATTCCTCGCTCTAGGCGGTCTCCTCCATGCTGACCTCACCCCAGGAAGGTTCCATCTTCTTCACCTCAGGAAATAGTTGTGAAAGTGAAAATGGACAGAAGTTCTGAGGAGAACAAAGGTCTGTGTGAAAAACTGGGGCTGAACAAATTCTGAGATTTCAGAATGGCGAGAGCTCACCCAGTAGAGTACCTGTCTTATCACATGAGAGGACTCAGGCAAAGTGGATGGGTGGTGGAGCAGTACTGTGGTGTTTCTCCTCTCTGTACATGCATACATGCAAAGTAAAAGAATGTGGTGTTTCTCCTCTCTGTACATGCATATATGCAAAATAAAAGTACTGTGGTGTTTCTCCTCTCTGTACATGCATATATGCAAAGTAAAAGTACTGTGGTGTTTCTCCTCTCTGTACATGCATATATGCAAAATAAAAGTACTGTGGTGTTTCTCCTCTCTGTACATGCATATATGCAAAGTAAAAGTACTGTGGTGTTTCTCCTCTCTGTACAAGCATACATGCAAAATAAAAGTACTGTGGTATTTCTCTTTTCTATGCATGTGTGCATACATGCAAAATAAAAAGTACTGTGGTGTCTCTCCTCTCTATGCATGTGTACATACATGCAAAATAAAAGTACTGTGGTGTTTCTCCTCTCTGTACATGCATACATGCAAAATAAAAGTACTGTGGTGTTTCTCCTCTCTGTGCATGCATACATGAAAAATAAAAGTACTGTGGTGTCTCTCCTCTCTATGCCTGTGTGCATACATGCAAAATAAAAAGTATTGTGGTGTTTCTCCTCTCTCTGCATGCATACATTCATACAAAATAAAAAGAATGAAAACTCAGGAGCAGTGGAATCCCACGTGTATATTCCAGGTGAAGCAAAAAAAAAAAAAGTGTATCTCTCTTGCCAAAAGATAGAATTTGGATGTTGAAATAAATATACAAAAACTATACACAGGAAAAGTGGCAGAGTCTTCTAAAACTGTGTGATAATATCAGTCTATTATAGTTAGCACTAAATATACCTGGCTCTAACTACCCTGGAAGTCAGATCATAAAGGAATCCCTTAAAGTTATATAATTTTTACTGCCTGATAAAAATAAGTACTCAAACTTGTCAAGAGTTATAGCTTCCCAAAATGTTACCTGACATATGCTTGGTTTTAAAATGAAAAGGAACTCAGTTATAAGCAAGCCAGATGAAATATGTCTACTGCAATATCTTAGAAAGCCTTAGCCAGCTGTGTAATATTGGGAGTAGCAATAAACGACGGATTCTAAACTAAGTCCAGCATGGAAGTGAATCTCAGATCACTGGGCGCTTAATCACACCAAGTGCGCTGACATACATATTGCTTTGGGTTTAGGCTAAGCTGCCATGTCAGAGACTTAAAATGCGGTGCTTTTAGGAAGAAATGTGTTTTTTCTCTTTGGCAGAGCAGGCTGAACGTGGGCAGTGAGTTAGGACTGGCAAGTGTTTCTGCTCAATGAGTTCAGCTAGACCCAAGTTTCTTCTGCCTAGTTGCCTAGTCATCCATCGGCTAGTCTCTCACCACTGTCCGTGCGGAGGACACTGGCCCTCAGAGCCACCTCCTCTGTCTCACCCTCGTCCTTGTTGTGAAGAGGGCAAGAACTTTGTGCAGTTAGAAGATGGTTTGGGAATTGCAGGCATCACTCCCTCTCACACAATACTCGTCACAGCTAATCTCACCCTAGTGGAAAATGTTCAAAGTCATTTCAGACCAGTTCTATGACGGTTAAGGTAAGGGGGTTAGCAGTGGACAGACATGTCCTCAAAGGCTTGAAGCCCTAAGGAAGACATAGGCCCTCAATTGAAGACCTTAGTCTGCAAACAGATGCTGAACTGAACCTACTGCCAACCAAAAGTCAGCAAGACAGGCAACAAAATCTCTTGGATAGGGGACATGGCGGTATCGCAGTGGGTTAAGCGCACATGGCACAAAGCGCAGGGGCTGGCACAAGGATCCCAGTTGGAACCCCAGGCTCCCCACCTGCAGAGGGGTCGATTTGCAAGTGGTGAAGCAGGCCTGCAGGTGTCTGTCTTTCTCTCCTTTCTGTCTTCCCCTCCTCTCTCAGTGTCTCTCTGTCCTAGCCAATAACAACAATAACAATTACAAGGGCAACAAAAAGGGGGGAAATGGCCTCTAGGAGTAGTGGATTCAGAGTTCTGGCACCAAGCACCATCGATAACCCTGGAAGAAAAAAAAAAGGTGATATTGCCCTACATTGTGAAAAAAACTCTCTAATTTTTGATCGATCAAATGCCCCCCCCCCCCCCGCGCGCCTTCAGGAAGCCTCTTCTGAGTCGTGCACAGCTGAGAGGGATTTCTTCTGGTTCCTGGTTCCGACCCCAGCTCCCCCAGACGCCTCTCTTGACAGCACCACCAGCCACCACTCACTTAACTTTGTTTTGCCAGGGCATGAGAGTCTTTTTGCATAACCAGGAGCTATCTCCCTCGCCCCGATGTGCTTGGCTACTTGATTTCTCCTCCTCTCCCCTAGACTCAGGGTACTGGTCTGGCACAGAGAAATCATCTAAGGAGGTGTGATTTCCACTTCACAGATGAGGAATCTAAGGATCAGGCAGCAGAGTGACTTTCTTGAGCTGAACTGAGTTAAGAGCCAAATTCTCTTTTTAATTTTTTTCTTAAAATTATCTTTATTTATTTATTGGATAGAGACAGCCAGAAATTGAGAGGGAAGGGGAAGATGAGAGGGAGAGAGACAGTGAGACACCTGCAGCACTGCTTCACCATTTGCAAAACTTTCCCCCTGCAGGTGGGGAGCTGAGGCTGAGCCCAGGTCCTTGCATATTGTAATGCATGCACTCACTAAGGTGCGCCACCAAGAACCAAAATCTCTTCCCAAAGTTCAAATCTTTATTATCACACTTATTTTTCAATCAATAGGAAGTTCCCTTTGAGAGAGCAGTGATACTTTTTTAGAGCTATATGTGTCTAAGTTATTTACTCTCTGTAGAAATCTGTATGGTGTCCCCGGTTCCTTCAACAGTGTAAAGTAACTGAGAAAATATTTTCACCTGCAAACAACCTACATACACATGTATTCACATCCTCCCTGTACCTGGAGTGCTGAAGACATTGACATAGAAGTAACAGTCCCAAGAACCGCAACACAGATTTTCAGAAATAGTTAAATCCTCTTTATAAAAATTCTATAAGCAGATTCCACTTCTGACATAGCAGCATGAAGAGTTGGTGAAAACAAGTTAAAAGGGTATAAAGAAAATGAAGACACACAGCTACTCTGGAAAATCTGCTAGAACTTGGTAAGAAGAATGAGAGTCTGTGGCATCTGAGCCACGGCCTCCCTCCTCCCACAGCAGCTTGGGCAGCTGAGACTCCACTGCACACAGGCACAGCCAGGAAGATGGTTCTGAGTCCAGGGTCACCCTCCCCAGAGCTCTCAGCTTCAAGTCTGTGCTCACTGCCTGGTACTATCAGCCTGTCACAAATAGCAGGTAAAAGAAATTGCTCAGAACAGAGCTGTACTGAGGTAGGGAAATGAGACAAGGGAATTCAGCGTGCTAGAACAAAGGCAGAGCACAGATGGGAAAAAGGAAGTCAGTCAAAACAAAAGCTACAGGTAGATGCCTGCCTTCTTTACCTCAGCTTCTGCAAAGGACATAGCATCCTACAAAGTGATGGGTTCAGCAGCACACATCTGTCTTTGCAGCATACATGCTTATGTTATGTTTAATAATAATACCACAAAAAAGAGTGCAAGGCATCAAAACCATATAAGACAAAGGCTTCAAATCTCATTGGAATTCAGTGAGAATAAATCTGAAGCCAGGGGCAGGAGGACAGCATAATGGTTACGCAAAAAAGACTCCCATGAAGTTCTGAGGTCACAGACTCAGTCTCTAATATACCAGATATGCCAGAGCTCTGGTGGTAATAAATAATAATAATAATAATAGAATAATATAAAACTGTTTCTGACAGGTAATATTTTCACTTGACTGGGTGTGCCACTGCCTGGCCCCCTATAATAGGTTAAAATGTGTATAGTGGGGCTGAGTGGTGGTTCACCAGGTAGAGAGTATGAGTTGTCAGGCTTGGTGACCCAGGCTCAAGTCCTCTATCTCCATTTGCAGGAGCAAAACTTCATGAGTGATGGGACAGTGCTGTGTGTGTCTCTCCTTTCTATCTTTCCCTCCATCCTCCTCTGTCTCTCACCCTCTATCAAGACGACAGCTACAGGGAACAATGGAGCTGTGCAGGCTTCAAGGCCCAGTGATGACTCAGTAGCCAAAACTAATAATGATGTTTTTAAATGATGTATATGGGGAGTTCTTGAGTAATCACTGAATAAATAACACCAAGAATGAGGGGAATCAAAGTACTTAAAATGTTGCCTGAAAAAAATACTCACTTGCCATAAACAGAAAGGAGGAGCACAAAGAGCCCAAGGCATGCAGAGAGCAGACGGCTTTCTATGGGACGGGTCCAGAGAGAAGGGTCACGCCTCTCAAAGATCACAGTATCGCAAACCAGCTGTAAGCCAGGACAGAGTAGCAATGGGGCACACAGTCCCCAGTCCCTGGCACCTGGCTGAGTTCCTGAGAACTGGTTTGTTATGAACAGAATTCTCTTCCCTTCCCTGCTAAGAGCAGGGTCAGGCTGAGAAGAGGCTTTGTGACTCATGGAGCCCAGGAGAGGGGAGGAGGGAGGCAGTGCATAGCTGTGCATAGCTCTGAGCTGAGCTGGCACCCCAGGAGGCGCCAGGGGCTTAGGTCTGGCATCCCTGCAACTCCACAGGGCACCTCCTCCAGGGCTGTGAGCCCACAGGGGCCCAACATGTCCCTCCAGGGCAGGTCTCTTGTGTAGCAGGAGGGACTGCAGTCTCCAGGAAGAAGGACTGGGACCCAAGCAAGGCATGGCCCTTCTCTGCAAAGGCTCTGAGCTCCTTAGGAGATAAGATGGG